>NC_057800.1:86468999-86511539 GCF_018294505.1 Triticum aestivum
GTAGCAGTAGCAGTAGCAGTAGCAGTAGCAGTAGCAGTAGCAGTAGCAGTAGCAGTAGCAGTAGCAGTAGCAGTAGCAGTAGCAGTAGCACTAGCAGTAGCAGTAGCAGTAGCAGTAGCAGTAGCAGTAGCAGTAGCAGCAGCAGCAGCAGCAGCAGCAGCAGTAGTAGTAGCAGCAGTAGCAGCAGTAGCAGCAGTAGGAGCAGCAGTAGTATATAGATGTGATGGAACGGTACAACGTACTTAAAATTAGCTAGTATATATAGTTGAACTAGCTATTTCAGTACGTGGTTGGCAACAATTGGGGAAAAGTTTGGTCGGTTCAGCTGTCCAGTTGAACTGTTTGTATAAATTAAGAACGACTGCTTAATCTAGGAATGGAATCTATGCTTAATTACTGAATTTTAGTCGCAAAAATTAGATACTACTAGTGATTTTTAGCTTCATATTTTGACAAATCGCAGTGTTACAAGGTTGAAAAATGACAATGTTACTAGATCAACAAATGTCAATCTTTCCAGTTTGACAAATGGTAACATACCCAATATGACAGATGCAAATCCCACCAAATTGTTTGTAAGTGGTTGCACATGGGTCATCCAAAAGAACCGTTTGCGTTGAAGAGATGCACAAATCCTTCTCTCAAAATGGACACGAAAAATACCACAGCATGTCGGGTGCCATTCCATGATAGCATGCCAAGTTTCATGAATTTCGGACGAGTTTTGGATTTACTAAAATTTAAAAATAAAGTATCTCAACATTTTGCTGGCAATCAACGGTGCCCTGGTGTTTGAAATTCATTCCCATTTCTTGCATGGGACCTAAGCATGCACCCAAGGACATAGATTTGATTTTTCAACCAATTTATATGCACTGGAGCATGTGCATGTAGTTCAAATCTGAATTATGCACATAAATGCATTGAAAACTCAATTAATGCATAAAAATGTCCAAACGAACCCTGAAAAATCACAAAAATTGACACAACACTCCTATTGTTCTATGTTGACACGAGAAAAAATTTGAAAGCAATAAGAGGCAATGGATATCATTTCCTCCCCAAAGGTGGGACGTTCCCTAGTGAAACCATCATGCTTGTTGTGACAAGCTCTGGTTTGCGAGAAGCATATACCCAAACCAGCCCCAAATGGGACAAAAAATTTACCACAGCATGTTGATGCCGCTCCATGATAGCATGCCAAGTTTCATGAATTTCAGACGAGTTTTGGATTTACTAGAATTTAAAAACTAGGCATCTCAATGTTTTGCCGGCAATCAACAATTCCCTGGTGTTTGAAATTCGTTCACATTTCTTGCATGGGACCTAAGCATGCACCCAAGGACACAGATTTGATTTTTCAACCAATTTATATGCACTAGAGCATGTGCATGTAGTTCAAATTTGAATTATGCACATAAATGCATTGAAAACTCAGTTAATGCATAAAAATGTCCAAACCAACCCCGAAAAATCACAAAAAATGACACAACACTCATGTTGTTCTATGTTGACACGAGAAAAAAATTGAAAGCAATAAGAGGCAATGGATGTCGTTTCGTCCCCAAAGATGGGATGTTCCCTACAGAAACCATGATGCTTTTGTGAGAAGCTCTGGTTTGTGATAAGCATATACCCAAACCTGCCCCAAGTGGGACAAAAATTTTACCATGGCATGTTGATACTGCTCCATGATAGCATGCCAAGTTTCATGAATTTTAGACGAGTTTTGGATTTACTAGAATTTAAAAACTAGGCATCTCAATGTTTTGCCGGCAATCAACCGTGCCCTGATGTTTGAAATTCATTCCCATTTCTTGTATGGGACGTAAGCATGCACCCAAGGACACAGATTTGATTTTTCAACCAATTTATATGCACTGGAGCATGTGCATGTAGTTCAAATTTCAATTATGCACAGAAATGCATTGAAAACTCAGTTAAGGCATAAAAATGTCCAAATGAACCCCGAAAAATCACAAAAATTGACACAACACTCTTGTTGTTCTACGTTGACACGAGAAAAAATTTGAAAGCAATAAGAGGGAATGGATATCGTTTCGTCCCCAAAGGTGGGACGTTCCCTACCGAAATCATCATGCTTGTTGTGAGAAGCTCTGGTTTGTGAGAAGCATATACCCAAACCTACCCCAAATGGGACAAAAAAATTACCACGGCATGTTGATGCCGCTCCATGATAGCATGCCAATTTCAGACGAGTTTTGGATTTACTAGAATTTAAAAACCAGGCATCTCAATGTATTGCCGGCAATCAAAAATGCCCTGGTGTTTGAAATTCATTCCCATTTCTTGCATGGGACCTAAGCATGCACCCAAGGACACAGATTTGATTTTTCAACCAATTTATATGCACTAGAGCATGTGCATGTAGTTCAAATTTGAATTATGCACATAAATGCATTGAAAACTCAGTTAATGCATAAAAATGTCCAAACCAACCCCGAAAAATCACAAAAAATGACACAACACTCATGTTGTTCTATGTTGACACGAGAAAAAAATTGAAAGCAATAAGAGGCAATGGATGTCGTTTCGTCCCCAAAGGTGGGATATTCCCTACAGAAACCATGATGCTTTTGTGAGAAGCTCTGGTTTGTGATAAGCATATACCCAAACCTGCCCCAAGTGGGACAAAAATTTTACCATGGCATGTTGATACTGCTCCATGATAGCATGCCAAGTTTCATGAATTTTAGACGAGTTTTGGATTTACTAGAATTTAAAAACTAGGCATCTCAATGTTTTGCCGGCAATCAACCGTGCCCTGATGTTTGAAATTCATTCCCATTTCTTGCATGGGACCTAAGCATGCACCCAAGGACACAGATTTGATTTTTCAACCAATTTATATGCACTGGAGCATGTGCATGTAGTTCAAATTTCAATTATGCACAGAAATGCATTGAAAACTCAGTTAATGCATAAAAATGTCCAAATGAACCCCGAAAAATCACAAAAATTGACACAACACTCCTGTTGTTCTACGTTGACACGAGAAAAAATTTGAAAGCAATAAGAGGGAATGGATATCGTTTCGTCCCCAAAGGTGGGACGTTCCCTACCGAAATCATCATGCTTGTTGTGAGAAGCTCTGGTTTGTGAGAAGCATATACCCAAACCTACCCCAAATGGGACAAAAAAAATTACCACGGCATGTTGATGCCGCTCCATGATAGCATGCCAATTTCAGACGAGTTTTGGATTTACTAGAATTTAAAAACCAGGCATCTCAATGTATTGCCAGCAATCAAAAATGCCCTGGTGTTTGAAATTCATTCCCATTTCTTGCATGGGACCTAAGCATGCACCCAAGGACACAGATTTGATTTTTCAACCAATTTATATGCACTAGAGCATGTGCATGTAGTTCAAATCTGAATTATGCACATAAACGCATTGAAAACTCAGTTAATGCATAAAAATGTCCAAACGAACCCTGAAAAATCACAGAAATTGACACAACACTCCTGTTGTTCTATGTTGACACAAGAAAAACATTGAAAGCAATAAGAGGCAATGGATATCGTTTCGTCCCCAAAGGTGGGACATTCCCTACCGAAACCATCATGCTTGTTGTGAGAAGCTCTAGTTTGTGAGAAGCATATATCCAAACCTGCCCCAAATGGGACAAAAAATTTACCACGGCATGTTGATGCTGCTCCATGATAGCATGCCAAGTTTCATGAATTTCAGATGAGTTTTAGATTTACTAGAATTTAAAAACCAGGCATCTCAATGTTTTACCGGCAATCAACAGTGCCCTGGTGTTTGAAATTCATTCCCATTTCTTGCATGGGACCAAAGAATGCACCCAAGGACACATATTTGATTTTTTTAACCAATTTATATGCACTGGAGCATGTGCATGTAGTTCAAATTTGAATTATGCACATAAATGCCTTGAAAACTCAATTAATGCATAAAATGTCCAAACGAACCCCAAAAAATCACAAAAATGGACACAACACTCCTGTTGTTCTATGTTGACACAAGAAAAACATTGAAAGCAATAAGAGGCAATGGATATCGTTTCGTCCCCAAAGGTGGGACATTCCCTACCGAAACCATCATGCTTGTTGTGAGAAGCTCTGGTTTGTGAGAAGCATATATCCAAACCTGCCCCAAATGGGACAAAAAATTTACCACGGCATGTTGATGCTGCTCCATGATAGCATGCCAAGTTTCATGAATTTCAGATGAGTTTTAGATTTACTAGAATTTAAAAACCAGGCATCTCAATGTTTTGCCGGCAATCAACAGTGCCCTGGTGTTTGAAATTCATTCCCATTTCTTGCATGGGACCAAAGAATGCACCCAAGGACACATATTTGATTTTTTTTAACCAATTTATATGCACTGGAGCATGTGGATGTAGTTCAAATTTGAATTATGCACATAAATGCCTTGAAAACTCAATTAATGCATAAAATGTCCAAACGAACCCCAAAAAATCACAAAAATTGACACAACACTCCTGTTGTTCTATGTTGACACAAGAAAAAAATTGAAAGCAATAAGAGGCAATGGATATCGTTTCGTCCCCAAAGGTGGGACATTCCCTACCGAAACCATCATGCTTGTTGTGAGAAGCTCTGGTTTGTGTGAAGCATATACCCAAACCAGCCCCAAATCGGACAAAAACTTTGCCACGGCATGTTGATGCCGCTCCATGATAGCATGCCAAGTTTCATGAATTTCAGACGAGTTTTGGATTTACTAGAATTTAAAAACCAGGCATCTCAATGTTTTGCTGGCAATCAACGGTGCCCTGGTGTTTGAAATCCATTCCCATTTCTTGCATGGGACCTAACCATGCACCCAAGGACACAGATTTGATTTTTCAACCAATTTATATGCACTGGAGCATGTGCATGTAGTTGAAATTTGAATTATGCACATAAATGCATTGAAAACTCAGTTAATGCATAAAAATGTCCAAACGAAGCACGAAAAATCACAAAAATTGGCACAACACTCCCGTTATTCTATGTTGACATGAGATAAATTTCGGAAGCAATAAGAGGCAATGGATATTGTTTCGTCCCCAAAGGTGGGACGTTCCCTACCGAAACCATCATGCTTTTTGTGAGAAGCTATGGTTTGTGAGAAGCATATACCCAAACCTGCCCCAAATGGGACAAACATTTTTCCACGGCATGTTGATGCCGCTCCTGTTGGGGAACATAGCATAAATTCAAAATTTTCCTACGTGTCACCAAGATCTATCTATGGAGTCATCTAGCAACGAGGGAGGAGTGGATCTACATACCCTTGTAGATCGCGCGCGGAAGCGTTCAAGAGAACGGGGTTGATGGAGTCGTACTCGTCGTGATCCAAATCACCGATGATCCTAGCGCCAAACGGACGGCACCTCCGCGTTCAACACACGTACAGAGCAGCAACGTCTCCTCCTTCTTGATCCAACAAGGGGGAAGGAGAGGTTGATGGAGATCCAGCAGCACGACGGCGTGGTGGTGGAAGTAGCGGGATTCCAACAGGGCTTCGCCAAGCGCTGCGGGAGGAGGGAGATGGGTCATGGGAGGGAGAGGGAGGCGCCAGGGCTTGGGTATGGTTGCCCTCCCTTCCCCCCACTATATATAGGGCCAAGGGAGAGGGGGAGGGCGCAGCCTTGCCCCTTCCTCCAAGGAAGGGTGCGGCCAAGGGGGGAGGAGTCCATCCTCCCCAAGGCACCTCGGAGGTGCCTTCCCCCTTTAGGACTCTCCCCTCCTCTTGTCCCTTTGGCGCATGGGCCTCTAGGGGCTGGTGCCCTTGGCCCATATAGGCCAAGGCACACCCCCTACAGCCCATGTGGCCCCCCGGGGCAGGTGGCCCCACCCGGTGGACCCCCGGGACCCTTCCGGTGGTCCCGGTACAATACTGGTGACCCTGAAACTTGTCCCGATGGCTGAAATAGCACTTCCTATATATAATTCTTTACCTCCGGACCATTCCGGAACTCCTCGTGACGTCCGAGATCTCATCCGGGACTCCGAACAACTTTTGGGTTACCACATACTAATATCTCTATAACCCTAGCGTCACTGAACCTTAAGTGTGTAGACCCTACGGGTTCGGGAGACATGCAGACATGACCGAGATGACTCTCCGGTCAATAACCAACAGCGGGATCTGGATACCCATGTTGGCTCCCACATGTTCCACGATGATCTCATCGGATGAACCACGATGTCAAGGACTTAATCAATCCCGTATACAATTCCCTTTGTCTAGCGGTACGGTACTTGCCCGAGATTCGATCGTCGGTATTCCGATACCTTGTTCAATCTCGTTACCGGCAAGTCTCTTTACTCGTTCTGTAACACATCATCCCGTGATCAACTCCTTGATCACATTGTGCACATTATGATGATGTCCTACCGAGTGGGCCCAGAGATACCTCTCCGTTTACACGGAGTGACAAATCCCAGTCTCGATTCGTGCCAACCCAACAGACACTTTCGGAGATAGCCGTAGTGCACCTTTATAGCCACCCAGTTACGTTGTGATGTTTGGTACACCCAAAGCATTCCTACGGTATCCGGGAGTTGCACAATCTCATGGTCTAAGGAAATGATACTTGACATTAGAAAAGCTTTAGCATACGAACTACACAATCTTTGTGCTAGGCTTAGGATTGGGTCTTGTCCATCACATCATTCTCCTAATGATGTGATCCCGTTATCAATGACATCCAATGTCCATGGTCAGGAAACCGTAACCATCTATTGATCAACGAGCTAGTCAACTAGAGGCTTACTAGGGACATGGTGTTGTCTATGTATCCACACATGTATCTGAGTTTCCTATCAATACAATTATAGCATGGATAATAAACGATTATCATGAACAAGGAAATATAATAATAACTAATTTATTATTGCCTCTAGGGCATATTTCCAACAGTCTCCCACTTGCACTAGACTCAATAATCTAGTTCACATCGCCATGTGATTAACACTCACAGGTCACATCGCCATGTAACCAACATCCAAAGAGTTTACTAGAGTCAATAATCTAGTTCACATCACTATGTGATTAACACTCAATGAGTTCTGGGTTTGATCATGTTGCTTGTGAGAGAGGTTTTAGTCAACGGGTCAGAACCTTTCAGATCCGTGTGTGCTTTACAAATCTCTATGTCATCTCCTAGATGCAGCTACCACGCTCTATTTGGAGCCATTTCAAATAACTGTTCTACTTGGAGTTATTCTAAATTGTTGCTCCATTATACGTATCCGGTATCTCTACTCAGAGCTATCCGGATAGGTGTTAAGCTTGCATCGTCGTAACTCTTTACGTTGAACTCTTTATCACCTCCATAACCGAGAAAATTCCTTAGTCCACTAGTTACTAAGGATAACTTTGACCGCTGTACTGTGATCCATTCTTGGATCACTCTTGTACCCCTTGACTGACTCATGGCAAGGCACACTTCAGGTGCGGTACACAGCATAGCATACTGTAGAGCCTATGTCTTAAGCATAGGGGACGACCTTCGTCCTTTCTCTCTATTCTGTTGTGGTCGAGCTTTAAGTCTTAACTTCATACCTTATAACTCAGGCAAGAACTCCTTCTTTGACTGATCCATCTTGAACACCTTCAAGATCATGTCAAGGAATGTGCTCATTTGAAAGTACCATTAAGCGTTTTGATCTATCCTTATAGATCTCGATGCTCAATGTTCAAGTAGCTTAATCCAGGCTTTCCATTGAAAAACACTTTTCAAATAACCCTATATGCTTTCCAGAAATTCTACGTCATTTCTGAATGTCAACAACATATACTCATCAGAAATTCTATAGTGCCCCCACTCACTTCCTTGGAAATACAAGTTTCTCATAAACTTTGTATAAACCCAAAATCTTTGATCATCTCATCAAAGCATACATTCCAACTCCGAGATGCTTACTCCAGTCCTTAGAAGGATTGTTGGAGCTTTGCATACTTATTAGCACCTTTCAGGATTGACAAAACCTTCCGTTTGTATCACATACAACCTTTCCTCAAGAAAATCGTCGAGGAAACAATGTTTTGACATCCTATCTGCAAGATTTCATAAATAATGCAGTAATCGCTAATATAATTCCAACAGACTCTTAGCATCGCTACGAGTGAGAAAGTCTCACCGTAGTCAACTCCTTGAACTTGTCGGGAAACACCTTAACGACAAGTCGAGCTTTCTCAATGGTGACACTTACCATCATTGTCTGTCTTCCTTTTAAAATCCATCTGTACTCAACAGCCTTACGACCATCAAGTAGTTCTTCCAAAGTCTACACTTTGTTTTCATATATGGATCCTCTCTCAGATTATATGGCCTCGAGCCATTTATCAGAATCCGGGCCCACCATCGCTTCTCCATAGCTCGTAGGTTCATTGTTGTCTAGCAACATGACTTCCAAGATAGGATCACGTACCACTCTGAAGTAGTGCGCATCCTTGTCATCCCACGAGGTTTGACAGTGACTTGATCTGAAGTTTCATGATCACTATCATAAGCTTCCACTTCAATTGGTGTAGGTGCCACAGGAACAACTCCCTGTGCCCTGCCACACACTAGTTGAAGAGATGGTTCAATAACCTCATCAAGTCTCCACCATTCCCCACTCAATTCTTTCGAGAGAAACTTTTCCTCGAGAAAGGACCCGATTCTTGAAACAATCCCTTATTGCTTTCGGATCTGAGATAGGAGGTATATCCAACTGTTTTTGGGTGTCCTATGAAGATGCATTTATCCGCTTTGGGTTCGAGCTTATCAGCCTGAAACTTTTTCACATAAGCGTCGCAGCCCCAAACCTTTTAAGAAATGACAGCTTAGGTTTCTCTAAACCATAGTTCATATGGTGTCATCTCATCGGAATTACATGGTGCCCTATTTAAAGTGAATGTGGTTGTCTCTAATGCCTAACCCATAAACTATCGTGGTAATTCGATAAGAGACATCATGGTATGCATCATATCCAATAGGGTGCAGTTATGATGTTCAGACACACCATCACACTACGGTGTTCCAGGCTGTATCAGTTGTGAAACAATTTCCACAATGTCTTAATTCTGTGCCAAACTCGTGATTCAGATATTCACCTCTATGATCATATCATAGATCTTTTATCCTCTTGTCATGACGATCTTTCAACTTCACCCTGAAATTACTTGAACCTTTCAATAATTCAGACTCGTGATTCATCAAGTAAATATACTCAACATCTACTCAAATCATCTGTGAAGTAAGAATATAACGATATCCACTACACGCCTCAGCACTCATTGGACTGCACACATCAAAATGTATTACTTCCATCAAGTTGCTTTCTGGTTCCATTTTACTGAAATCAAGGCTTCCAGTCATCTTGCCCATGTGGTATGATTTGCATGTCTCAAGTGATTCAAAATCAAGTGAGTTCAAACGGTCCATCTGTATAGAGTTTCCTCATGCATATCTACCAACAAACATGGTTCGCATGTCTCAATCCTTTCAAAAATGGGTGAGTCCAAAGATCCATCAACATGGAGCTTCTTCATGCGTTTCATACCGATATGACTTAAGTGGCAGTGCCACAAGTAGGTGGTACTATCATTACTATCTTTTGGCATGAACATGTGTATCACTACGATCGAGATTCAATAAACCATTCATTTCAGGTGTAAGACCATTTGAAGGTATTATTCAAATAAACAGAGTAACCATTATTCTCTTTAAATGAATAACCGTATTGCGATAGACATAATCCAATCATGTCTATGCTCAATGCAAACACCAATCTCGATGGTAGAGGGAGCGTGCGATGCTTGATCATATCAACATTGGAAACACTTCCAACACATATCGTCATCTCACCTTTAGCTAGTCTACGTTTATTCCGTAGCTTTTATTTCGAGTTACTAACACTTAGCAACCGAACCGGTATCTAATACCCTGTTGCTAGTAGGAGTACTAGTAAAGTACACATCAACACAATGTATATCCAATATACTTCTATCGACCTTGCCAGCCTTCTCATCTACCAAGTATCTAGGGTAATTCTGCTCCAGTGGCTGTTCCCTTTATTACAGAAGCACTTAGTCTCGGGTTTGGGTTCAACCTTGGGTTTCTTCACTAGAGCAGCAGCTGAATTGCCGTTTCATGAAGTATCCCTTCGTGCCCTTGCCCTTCTTGAAACTAGTGGTTTCACCAACCATCAACAATTGATGCTCCTTCTTGATCTCTACTTTAGTGGTGTCAAACATCGCGAATATCTCAAGGATCATCATATATGTCCCTGATATATTATAGTTCATCACGAAGCTCAAGCAGCTTGGTGGTAATGACTTCGGAGAACCATCACTATTTCATCTGGAAGATCAACTCCCACTCGATTCAAGCGATTTTTGTACTCAGACAATCTGAGCACAAGTTTAACAATTGAGCTTTTCTCCCTTAGTTTGCAGGCTAAGAAAATCGTCGGAGGTCTTATACCTCTTGACGTGGGCACGAGCCTGAAATCCCAATTTCAGCCCTCGAAACATCTCATATGTTTCGCGACGTTTCAAAACGTCTTCGGTGCCTCAACTCTAAGTCGTTTAACTGAACTATCACGTAGTTATCAAAATGTGTATGTCAGATGTTCGCAACATCCACGGACAACGTTCGAGGTTCAGCACACTGAGCAGTGCATTAAGGACATAAGCCTTCTAAGAAGCAATGAGGACAATCCTCAGTTTATGGACCTAGTCCGCATAATTGCTACTATCAACTTTCAACTAATTTTTCTCTAGGAACATATCTAAACAGTAAAACTAAAGCGCGAGCTACGACATAATTTGCAAAATCCCTTTTGACTATGTTCAGGATAAACAAGTTCATCTTATGAACTCCCACTCAGATAGACATCCCTCTAGTCATCTAAGTGATTACATGGTCCGAGTCAACTAGGCCATGTCCGATCATCATGTGAGACGGACTAGTCAACATCGGTGAACATCTTCATGTTGATCGTATCTACCATACGACTCATGCTCGACCTTTCGGTCTTCTGTGTTCCGAGGCCATGTCTGTACATGCTAGGCTCGTCAAGTCAACCTAAGTGTTTCGCGTGTGTAAATCTGGCTTACACCCGTTGTATGTGAACGTCTGAATCAAAAACCCGATCATCACGTGGTGCTTTGAAACGCGAACTTTCGCAACGGTGCACAATTAGGGGGAACACCTTCTTGAAATTTTAGTGAGGGATCATCTTATTTACTACCGTCGTGCTAAGTAAATAAGATGTATAAACATGATAAACATCACATGCAATCAAATAGTGACATGATATGGCCAATATCATATTGCTCCTTTTGATCTCCATCTTCGGGGCTCCATGATCATCATCGTCACCGGCATGACACCATGATCTCCATCATCATGATCTCTATCATCGTGTCTTCATGAAGTTGTCTCGTCAACTATTACTTCTACTACTATAGCTAATGGTTAGCAATAAAGTAAAGTAATTACATGACATTTATGTTGACACGCAGGTCATAAATAAATTAAGACAACTCCTATGGCTCCTGCCGGTTGTCATACTCATCGACATGCAAGTCATGATTCCTATTACAAGAACATGATCAATCTCATACATCACATATGTCATTCATCACATCCTTTTGGCCATATCACATCACATAGCATACCCTGCAAAAACAAGTTAGACGTCCTCTAATTGTTGTTTGCATGTTTTACGTGGCTGCTATGGGTTTCCAGCAAGAACGTTTCTTACCTACGCAAAGACCACAACGTGATATGCCAATTTCTATTTACCCTTCATAAGGACCCTTTTCATCGAATCCGATCCGACTAAAGTGGGAGAGACAGACACCCGCCAGCCACCTTATGCAACTAGTGCATGTTAGTCGGTGGAACCGGTCTCACGTAAGCGTACGTGTAAGGTTGGTCCGGGCCGCTTCATCCCACAATGCCGCCGAATCAAGATAAGACTAGTAACGGCAAGCATATTGAACAAAATCAATGCCCACAACTACTTTGTGTTCTACTCGTGCATAGAAACTACACATAGACCTAGCTCATGATGCCACTATTGGGGAACGTAGCATAAATTCAAAATTTTCCTACGTGTCACCAAGATCTATCTATGGAGTCATCTAGCAACGAGGGAGGAGTGGATCTACATACCCTTGTAGATCGCGCGCGGAAGCGTTCAAGAGAACGGGGTTAATGGAGTCGTACTCGTCGTGATCCAAATCACCGATGATCCTAGCGCCGAACGGACGGCACCTCCGCGTTCAACACACGTATGGAGCAGCGACGTCTCCTCCTTCTTGATCCAGCAAGGGGGAAGGAGAGGTTGATGGAGATCCAGCAGCACGACGGCGCGGTGGTGGAAGTAGCGGGATTCCAACAGGGCTTCGCCAAGCGCTGCGGGAGGAGGGAGATGTGTCATGGGAGGGAGAGGGAGGCGCCAGTGCTTGGGTATGGTTGCCCTCCCTTCCCCCCACTATATATAGGGCCAAGGGAGAGGGGGAGGGTGCAGCCTTGCCCCTTCCTCCAAGGAAGGGTGCGGCCAAGGGGGGGAGGAGTCCATCCTCCCCAAGGCACCTCGGAGGTGCCTTCCCCCTTTAGGACTCTCCCCTCCTCTTGTCCCTTTGGCGCATGGGCCTCTAGGGGCTGGTGCCCTTGGCCCATATAGGCCAAGGCGCACCCCCTACAGCCCATGTGGCCCCCCAGGGCAGGTGGCCCCACCCGGTGGACCCCCGGGACCCTTCCGGTGGTCCCGGTACAATACCGGTGACCCCGAAACTTGTCCCGATGGCCGAAATAGCACTTCCTATATATAATTCTTTACCTCCGGACCATTCCGGAACTCCTCGTGACGTTCGGGATCTCATCCGAGACTCCGAACAACTTTCGGGTTACCGCATACTAATATCTCTATAACCCTAGCGTCACCGAACCTTAAGTGTGTAGACCCTACGGGTTCGGGAGACATGCAGACCTGACCGAGATGACTCTCCGGTCAATAACCAACAGCGGGATCTAGATACCCATGTTGGATCCCACATGTTCCACGATGATCTCATCGGATGAACCACGATGTCAAGGACTTAATCAATCCCGTATACAATTCCCTTTGTCTAGCGGTACGATACTTGCCCGAGATTCGATCGTCGGTATCCCGATACCTTGTTCAATCTTGTTACCGGCAAGTCTCTTTACTCGTTCCGTAACACATCATCCCGTGATCAACTCCTTGATCACATTGTGCACATTATGATGATGTCCTACCGAGTGGGCCCAGAGATACCTCTCCGTTTACACGGAGTGACAAATCCCAGTCTCGATTCGTGCCAACCCAACAGACACTTTCGGAGATACCCGTAGTGCACCTTTATAGCCACCCAGTTACGTTGTGACGTTTAGTACACCCAAAGCATTCCTACGGTATCCGGGAGTTGCACAATCTCATGGTCTAAGGAAATGATACTTGACATTAGAAAAGCTTTAGCATACAAACTACACGATCTTTGTGCTAGGCTTAGGATTGGGTCTTGTCCATCACATCATTCTCCTAATGATGTGATCCCGTTATCAATGACATCCAATGTCCATGGTCAGGAAACCATAACCATCTATTGATCAACGAGCTAGTCAACTAGAGGCTTACTAGGGACATGGTGTTGTCTATGTATCCACACATGTATCTGAGTTTCCTATCAATACAATTATAGCATGGATAATAAACGATTATCATGAACAAGGAAATATAATAATAACTAATTTATTATTGCCTCTAGGGCATATTTCCAACAGCTCCATGATAGCATGCCAAGCTTCATGAATTTCAGACGAGTTTTGGATTTACTATAATTTAAAAACCAGGCATCTCAATGTTTTGCCGGCAATCAATGGTGCCCTGGTATTTGAAATTCATTCCCATTTCTTGCATGGGACCTAAGCATGCACCCAAGGACACTTATTTGATTTTTCAACCATTTTATATGCATTGGAGCATGTTGATACGTCTCCAACGTATCTATAATTTTTGATTGCTCCATGCTATATTATCTACTGTTTTGTACATTATTGGGCTTTATTATCCACTTTTATATTATTTTTGGGACTAACCTATTAACCGGAGGCCCAGCCCAGAATTGTTGTTTTTTGCCTGTTTTAGGGTTTCGAAGAAAAGGAATATCAAACGGAGTCCAAACGGAATGAAACCTTCGGGAACGTGATTTTCTCAACGAACAAGACCCGGGAGACTTGGACCCTACGTCAAGACACAAAAGAGGAGGCCACGAGGTAGGGGCGCTCCTACCCCCCCCCCCCCAGGCGCACCCTCCACCCTTGTGGGCCCTCTGTTGCTCCACTAACGTACTCCTTCCTCCTATATATACCTATGTACCCCCAAACGATCAGATACGGAGCCAAAAACCTAATTCAACCGCCGCAACTTTCTGTATCCACGAGATCCCATCTTGGAGCCTGTTCCGGAGCTCCGCCGGAGGGGGCATCGATCATGGAGGGCTTCTACATCAACACCATAGCCCCTCCGATGAAGTGTGAGTAGTTTACCTCAGACCTACGGGTCCATAGTTATTAGCTAGATGGCTTCTTCTCTCTTTTTGGATTTCAATACAATGTTCTCCCCCTCTCTTGTGGAGAACTATTCGATGTAATCTTCTTTTTGCGGTGTGTTTGTTGAGACCTATGAATTGTGGGTTCATGATCAAGTCTATCTATGAACAATATTTGAATCTTCTCTGAATTCTTTTATGTATGATTGGTTATCTTTGCAAGTCTCTTCAAATTATCAATTTGGTTTGGCCTACTAGATTGATCTTTCTTGCAATGGGAGAAGTCCTTAGCTTTGGGTTCAATCTTGCGGTGTCCTTTCCCAGTGACAGTAGGGGCAGCAAGGCACGTATTGTATTGTTGCCATCGAGGATAACAAGATGGGGTTTTCATCATATTGCATGAGTTTATCCCTCTACATCATGTCATCTTGCTTAAGGCGTTACTCTGTTTTTAACTTAATACTCTAGATGCATGCTGGATAGCGGTCGATGAGTGGAGTAATAGTAGTAGATGCAGGCAGGAGTCAGTCTACTTGTCTCGGACTTGATGCCTATATAAATGAGCATACCTAGATATTCTCATAACTATGCTCAATTCTGTCAATTGCTCAACAGTAATTCGTTCACCCACCGTAGAATACTTATGCTCTCGAGAGAAGCCACTAGTGAAACCTATGGCCCCGGGTCTATCTTTATCATATCAATCTCCTACTACTTAGTTATTTCCTTTGCTTTTTACCTTGCCTTTATTTTACTTTGCATCTTTATCACAAAAATACCAAAAATATTATCTTATCATATCTATCCATCTCACTCTCGTAAGTGGCCATGTAGGGATTGACAACCCCTTATCGTGTTGGTTGTGAGGATTTATTTGTTTTGTGCAGGTGCGAGGGACTCGCACTTAGCCTCCTACTGGATTGATACCTTAGTTCTCAAAAACTAAGGGAAATACTTACACTACTTTGCTCCATCATCCCTTCCTCTTCGGGGAAACCAACGCAGTGCTCAAGAGGTAGCAAGAAGGATTTCTGGCGCTGTTGCCGGGGAGGTCTACGCGAAAGTAAATATACCAAGTACCCATCACATTCCCTTATCTCCCGCATTACATTATTTGCCATTTGCCTCTCGTTTTCCTCTCCCCCACTTCACCCTTGTCGTTTTACTCGCCCTCTCTCTCTCTCTATCCTCCATCTCTTTCTCTATTTGCCTCTTTTTGCCCACTTGTTTTTTTGCTTGCTTGTGTGTTAGTTTGCTTGCTTGTCGTTATGGCTATTCCTTTACCTTCCACCTCTATGTCCGAAATTAGGGAAATTATTGTCGATATGGACAATAATAATATCATGAAAAATTCTGATGCTCCTGCTAAAGAACCACCCATCTTACATACAAAAAAATTCCGTATTGGTAGTGGTAATATTATTGGAAAAGGAGTTATTCAAGATTTCTTTACTTGTGCCAGTGCTTTACCTTCTATGGGTAGTTCTATCCTTCATAGAACTAGTAGTCTTGCGGACGCTATTGCCATGCTTGTAGTTGAACTTGAAAGACAATTCATGCACATGCATCCTTGCATACAAAGGATTTTACTGGAATTTTCTAATATTGAGCATTCTTCTGTTAAGCGTGTCGCTACTATCTTTTTGGCTCATGAGTTTAGATTCATAATAAAAGAGGCCAAAGAAATCTTTACACGTTATAGGGTGGACGCTTGCCGTCCTCCCATAGAGGCTATCCTCTTTGATCAAGAAGAAATAATGTGTTTTCAATCTCTAGACTATGTTGCTTTCAATGAAAATCTTAGAAAAAGGGCTCCTACCAAAGTTTTAGTTGATAGAATTTCTGAACTTAATGATGATTTGGCTATTCGAAATAATGAACTAGGATATTATCTTGAATATAGGCTCACAAAGTTCTGTCAAAAGAATGCTTATAATGATGAATTGGTTGTGCACTATGAAGGACCAAAGGAGGAACCTATACCTCCCAAGGTTGATCTTGGGGACTTTTGTCCCATTAAATTTAGCCCTTTCAATTACTTTTGCTTGCCTCAAAGAAAAAATGCTGCCGAACATAGAGAATATGAAATGAGTTTTAATAATCTATCTTACTATTATGGCAATACCTAGATCTATCCTTGCTTGTTATGCCTAGCTAGGGGCGTTAAACGATAGCGCTTGTTGGGAGGCAACCCAATTTTATTTTTATTCCTTGCTTTTTTCTACTGTTTAGTAATAAATAATTTATCTAGCCTCTGTTTTGGTTGTGTTTCTGTTTTTAATTAGTGTTTGTGCCAAGTAGAACCGTTGGGAAAACTTGGGGAAAGTCTTGTTACACTTGCTGTAAAAAAACAGAAACTTTAGCGCTCATGAGAACTACTGCCATTTTTATTTGGAAAGTTATATTTAGTTAATTCTTTTTGAATATGATTAATAGATAAATTACTCACGTCCAGAAATTTATTTTAGAATTTTTGGGGTTCCAGATCTTGCTCTAGCTACAGATTACTACAGACTGTTCTGTTTTTGACAGATTCTGTTTTTCGTGTGTTGTTTGCTTATTTTGATGAATCTATGGCTAGTAAAATAGTTTATAAACCATAGAGAAGTTGGAATACAGTAGGTATAACACCAATATAAATAAAGAATGAGTTCATTACAGTACCTTGAAGTGGTCTTTTGTTTTCTTTCGCTAACGGAGCTCACGAGATTTTCTACTTTGAGTTTTGTGTTGTGCAGTTTTCAAGTTTTGGGTAAAGATTTGATGGATTATGGAACAAGGAGTGGCAAGAGCCTAAGCTTGGGGATGGCCATGGCACCCCCAAGATAATCTAAGGACACCTAAAAGCCAAAGCTTGGGGATGCCCCAGAAGGCATCCCCTCTTTCGTCTACTTCTATCGGTAACTTTACTTGGAGCTATATTTTTATTTGCCACATGATATGTGTTTTCCTTGGAGCGTCCTATATGATTTGAGTCTTTACTTTTTAGTTTACCACAATCATTCTTGCTGTACACACCTTTTGAGAGAACCATACATGATTTGGAATTTGCTAGAATACTCTATGTGCTTCGCTTATATCTTTTGAGTTATATAGTTTTCCTCTAGTACTTCACTTATATCTTTTAGAGCACGGTGGTGGATTTGTTTTATAGAAACTATTGATCTCTCATGCTTCACTTAGATTATTTTGAGAGTCTTAAATATCATGGTAATTTGCTTAAAATCCTAATATGCTAGGTATTCAAGATTAGTAAAAATTTCTTATGAGTGTTTTGAATACTAAGAAAAGTTTGATGCTTGATGATTGTTTTGAGATATGGAGGTAATAATATCAAAGTCGTGCTAGTTGAGTAGTTGTGAAATTGAGAAATGCTTGCGTTGAAGTTTGCAAGTCCCGTAGCATGCATGTATGGTAAACGTTATGTAACAAATTTGAAACATGAGGTGTTATTTGATTGTCCTCCTTATGAGTGGCGGTCGGGGACGAGCGATGGTCTTTTCCTACCAATCTATCCCTCTAGGAGCATGTGCGTAGTGCCGAGAGATGACTTGTAGATTTTTGCAATAAGTATGTGAGTTCTTTATGACTAATGTTGAGTCCATGGGTTATACGCACTCTCACCCTTCCATCCTTGCTAGCCTCTTCGGTACCGTGCATTGCCCTTTCTCACATTGAGAGTTGGCGCAAACTTCGCCGGTGCATCAAAACCCCGTGATATGATACGCTCTTTCACACATAAACCTCCTTATATGTTCCTCAAAACAGCCACCATACCTACCTATTATGGAATTTCCATAGCCATTCCGAGATATATTGCCATGCAACTTTCCACCGTTCCGTTTATCATGACACATTCATTATTGTCATATTGCTTAGCATGATCATGTAGTTGACATAGTATTTGTGGCAAAGCCACCATTCATAATTCTTTCATACATGTCACTCTTGGTCCATTGCATATCCCGGTACACTGCAGGAGGCATTCATATAGAGTCATCTTTTGTTCTAGTATCGAGTTGTAATCATTGAGTTGTAAATAAATAGAAGTGTGATGATCATCATTTTCTAGAGCATTGTCTCAAGTGAGGAATTATAAAAAAAGGGAGAAAGGCCATAAAAAAAGAGAAAGACCATATATAAAAAAAGAGAAAGGCCATAAAAAAGGAGAAGGCCCAAAAAAATGAGAGAAAAAGAGAGAAGGGACAATGTTACTATCATTTGCCACACTTGTGCTTCAAAGTAGCACCATAATCTTCATGATAGAGAGTCTCTTGTTTTGTCACTTTCATATATTAGTGGGAATTTTCATTATAGAACTTGGCTTGTATATTCCAACAATGGGCCTCCTCAAGTGCCCTAGGTCTTCATGAGCAAGCAAGTTGGATGCACACCCACTAAATTTCTTTTGTTGAGCTTTCGTACATTTATAGCTCTAGTGCATCTGTTGCATGGCAATCCCTACTCCTTGCATCATAATAAATCAGTGGGCATCTCCATAGCCCATTGATTAGCCTCGTTGATGTGAGACTTTCTCCTTTTTGTCTTCTCCACATAACCCCCCTCATTATATTCTATTCCACCCATAGTGCTATGTCCATGGCTCGTGCTCATATATTGCGTGAAAGTTTATAGGATTGAGATTACTAAAGTATGAAACAATTGCTTGGCTTGTCATCAGGGTTGTTCATGATGAGATCATTCTTGTGTGACGAAAATGGAGCATGACTAAACTATATGATTTTGTAGGGATGAACTTTCTTTGGCCATGTTATTTTGAGAAGACATAATTGATTTGTTAGTATGCTTGAAGTATTATTGTTTCTATGTCAATATGAACTTTTGTCTTGAATCTTTTGGATCTGAATATTCATACCACAATTAAGAAGAATTAAATTAAAATTATGCCAAGTAGCACTCCGCATCAAAAATTCTGTTTTTATCATTTACCTACTCGAGGACGAGCAGGAATTAAGCTTGGGGATACTTGATACGTCTCCAACGTATCTATATTTTTTCATTGCTCCATGCTATATTATCTACTATTTTGGAAATTATTGGGCTTTATTATCCACTTTTATATTATTTTTGGGACTGACATATTAACCGGAGGCCCAGCCCAGAATTGTTGTTTTTTGCCTGTTTTAGGGTTTCGAAGAAAAGGAATATCAAACGGAGTCCAAACGGAATGAAACCTTCGGGAACGTGATTTTCTCAACAAACAAGACCCGGGAGACTTGGACCCTACGTCAAGACACAAAAGAGGAGGCCACGAGGTAGGGGGCGCGCCTACCCCCTCCCCCCAGGCGCGCCCTCCACCCTCGTGGGGCCCCTGTTGCTCCACCGACGTACTCCTTCCTCCTATATATACCTACGTACCCCCAAACGATCAGATACGGAGCCAAAAACTTAATTCCACCGCCACAACTTTCTGTATCCACGAGATCCCATCTTGGGGCTTGTTCCGGAGCTTCGCCGGAGGGGGCATCGATCACGGAGGGCTTCTACATCAACACCATAGCCCCTCCGATGAAGTGTGAGTAGTTTACCTCAGACCTACGGGTCCATAGTTATTAGCTAGATGGCTTCTTCTCTCTTTGTGGATTTCAATACAATGTTCTCCCCCTCTCTTGTGGAGAACTATTCGATGTAATCTTCTTTTTGCAGTGTGTTTGTTGAGACCGATGAATTGTGGGTTTATGATCAAGTCTATCTATGAACAATATTTGAATCTTCTCTGAATTCTTTTATGTATGATTGGTTATCTTTGCAAGTCTCTTCGAATTATCTGTTTGATTTGGCCTACTAGATTGATCTTTCTTGCAACGGGAGAAGTGCTTAGCTTTGGGTTCAATCTTGCGGTGTCCTTTCCCAGTGACAGTAGGGGCAGAAAGGCACGTATTGTATTGTTGCCATCGAGGATAACAAGATGCGGTTTTCATCATATTGCATGAGTTTATCCCTCTACATCATGTCATCTTGCTTAAGGCGTTACTCTGTTTTTAACTTAATACTCTAGATGCATGCTGGATAGCGGTCGATGAGTGGAGTAATAGTAGTAGATGCAGGCAAGAGTCGGTCTACTTGTCTCAGACATGATGCCTATATACATGATCATACCTAGATATTCTCATAACTATGCTCAATTCTGTCAATTGCTTAATAGTAATTTGTTCACCCACCATAGAATACTTATGCTCTCGAGAGAAGCCACTAGTGAAACCCTATGGCCCCCAGGTCTATCTTTATCATATCAATCTCCTACTGCTTAGTTATTTCCTTTGCTTTTTACCTTGCCTTTATTTTACTTTGCATCTTTATCACAAAAATACCAAAAATATTATCTTATCATATCTATCAGATCTTACTCTCGTAAGTGGCCGTGTAGGGATTGACAACCCCTTATCACGTTGGTTGTGAGGATTTATTTATTTTGTGCAGGTGCGAGGGACTCGCGCGTAGCCTCCTACTGGATTGATACCTTGGTTCTCAAAAACTGAGGGAAATACTTATGCTACTTTACTGCATCATCCCTTCCTCTTCGGGGAAAACCAACGCGGTGCTCAAGAGGTAGCACATGTGCATGTAGTTCAAATTTCAATTATGCACATAAATGCATTGAAAACTCAAATAATGCATTAAAATGTCCAAACGAACCCCAAAAATCACAAAAATTGACACAACACTACTGTTGCTCTATGTTGACACGAGAAAATTTTTGGAAGCAATAAGTGGCAATGGATATTGTTTCGTCCCCAAAGGTGGGACGTTCCCTACCAAAACCATCATGCTTATTGTGAGAAGCTCTGGTTTGTGAGAAGCATATACCCAAACCTGCCCCAAATGGGACAAAAAATTTACCACAACATGTTGATGCCGCTCCATGATAGCATGCCAAGTTTCACGAATTTCAGATGAGTTTTGGATTAGTAGAATTTAAAAACCAGGTATCTCAATGTTTGCGGCTGAGTGATGGTGGCAGGGTGTTTGACATTCATTCCCATTTCTTGCATGGGACCTAAGCAGGCAACCAAGGACACAGATTTGAATTTTCAACTAATTTATATGCATTAGAGCATGTGCCTATAGTTAAAATTTGAATTATGCACATGAATGCATAGAAAACTCAGTTAATGTATAAAAATGTCCAAGCAGACCCCAAAAAATCCCAAAAATTGACACAACACTCCTGTTGTTCTATGTTGACACTAGGTAAAATTTGAAATTGAGAAGAGGCAATGGATATCGTTTCGTCAAGAAAGGTGAAACTTTCCCTACCGAAACCATCACACTTGTTGTGAGAAGCTCTGGTTTATGAGAAGCTTATACCCAAACCTGCCCCAAATGGGACAAAAGTTTTACCATGGCATGTTGATGCCACTCCATGATAGCATGCCAAGTTTCATGAATTTCGGACTAGAATTAAAAAAGCAAGTAAGTCAACGTTTTTCGGAGAGCCACGGTGCCGTGGTGTTCAAATTTCATCCCCATTTCTTGCATGGGAGATAAGCATAAACCCATGGACACATATATGATTTTACAACCCATGTTGGTGCACCGGATTATGTGCATGTAGTTTAATTTTGAATTTTGCACCTGAAATGGCTAGAAAACCAATTTAATGTATAAAATGTTCAAACGAACCCTGCATAATTCTGATTCTTTTACGGCACACATATAGTTGCATGTTCACTCCAGATAAAAGGTCTAGCAATTCAGACACCGTCCATTGCCGCTGTGACCCCATTATGTAATTCAAATCAAGATGAAAAATCAAGTAGATCGCACACAGTTTATTATCACCAACCATGTGAGATGCAACACAAAACATCCTAGAGCACCGTCGGTGTATAGTACGCCTATGGCTTACGCGAGAAGGTGCATCGGCTACAGTCCACAGCCGGCGTCTCAAGCTCACTAGCTCGCTCCCCAAATATCATTTCACTATTCAATCGTCGCCGGTGAAAGATGGGCATGTGGACCCGCGTCGTGAGGGAAACTTCGGTGGCCCACTCCGGCGAGAGCGCGCTCGCAGCCCCCATGCGTGTGCTAACAAGGTGCATGAGCGCGGCCGCAATCTGCGACCGGGCGGCCATGGCAGCCCAAACGGCCGCTGTTGCTTCTCAGGTGGCGGCAGCAACATCTGGCTTGGGGATAACAACTGGCGAGAGTGGCACAGCAGTTGTCCGTTCCGCAGCGGCGGCTTTAGCCCTGATGGAGGCCGCCCATGCCCAGCTCCTGGCGGTCACCGCACAAACCGAACGAAGCTTCTCCGACAACGGTTGGCAACCCACGGCCGAAGAGCTGGCAATCGTTGAGAGCATTCGAGCAGTCGCCTATTCCTCTGTCGCATACCTTGCAACGACAGAGCCCGTCCAAGCCCAGATCGCGTCCGCCCACGCCCAGCTCATGGCGGCCTTTTCCAAAGAGATGGTGGACGCGGATGGCAGGATGCTTGCCGAGTATGGTGCGATGGATGCCATGGAGCCCCTTCCCTAGGAGACCGTCGGGCACAAGCTAGACATGGAGGCGGCGGCGGAGATCGACAAGCACCAGTCGTAGTAGTACTCTTTGTTTTGTTTATTAAGAGTGTCGGTCTTTAATTTGTTAGAGTAATGTTTAGGTCAGCTAGCTCTATTTAATTGCTGAACTTGCTCGATTAAGAAGTGTGGGTGTGTTGTAGTCTCCTTTGTGTACCCAAATTATGCAATGACGTGGATGACCACTGTAACCATGGAAATTCGAACCAAATTTTTTGACGTTCAAACTCATCACACATGGGTTAAGCTATCTGAATCGTTTGTGATATTCACATATCGTACACAGTTTTGAATAAGGGACTGTGTCTAATAACACTTTGCGCACCAGTTTTTTCACTGAAGCGATTCCAAATTTTCGGCTTCCGCAGAAATATCTACCTCCCCGCCCCCTTCCCCTTACCAAAAGCCACATTTCCCCTATTTCCGCCTTCCTTTCCAAGTTGAAACCTTCACTCCTTGCTTGCAACGTTGCCTCCTCGTCGGCCACCCTCCTTCATGCTGCTCGTTCTTGTCTATCCAGGCAGGTAATCCACACCCGACCCCCATCCTCCTCCACCTTCCACATCCCACATGCCCTGACCGCCGGCACGAGCGCGACACCTTCCATCCAAGTCACCGACCCCTCTACCAAATAAGTGCGGCCCTAAGCCATGGTGCATGCAGTATAGCCAGGATCTCAAGGAGCATTTGGCAGCGGAGAAGCAAATCGAGGCCGCATGCGCGGATGAGGTCGTGATGGCTGCGATTCGTGCTGACCCACAGATCTTGGAGGAGCACCTTACCATTTTCTAGCTACGCTGGTTAAGCATGCTCGATTTACCCGTCGCATGTGCTGCTCCTGCCTTTC
This sequence comes from Triticum aestivum, assembly GCF_018294505.1. NCBI lineage: Eukaryota > Viridiplantae > Streptophyta > Magnoliopsida > Poales > Poaceae > Triticum > Triticum aestivum. The sequence continues at coordinate 86,492,964 of NC_057800.1, forward strand.
CTTCACAAATTCTAGTCAATTGTGCTATCTAATTTTACCATGCAATCTGTTGCTCTAGTGTATATGTTCTATATGTCGTGCAATGTGGTGCTCACTTATTAACTATTTTGTTAATTAGTTATCGTCTTCAGTTAACTGTTCGGTTCAATTCTGCAAATGTGATGTTCAATTCTTCAGGCTGCAATTTTGTATTGTCTTCCATGTGAGAAATAAATCGAATTTATCTTTACAAAATACATGAGAAATGAATACAATTGTTATATTTCCAAGTTGTCAAGCATGCTTGGTTTGGTTATACATTGTGCAATGTGGTGCTTAGTTAACGTTTGGTTCATTTGTGTTGTGGTGTTTAGTTAACTGTTTGGTTCAATTCTGCAATGCGATGTTCAATAGTTGTGGGTGCATTCTGTTATCGTATACCATGTGAGGAATAAATTGGATTTGGCTGTAGTAAATACATGAGAAACAAATACAATTGCTACAATTCGATGTAGTTAACTATTTGGTTAACTGTCTAATCTTCTATTAGGAGTATGTTATATTGTGCAATGTAGTGCTCAGTTAATGCTGGTTCATTTGTTGTGGTGTTTAGTTAACTGCTTGGTTCACTGCAATGCGATGTCCAATTGTCATGGGTAGAATTTTGTATTGTTGTGCATGTGAGGAATAAATCGAATTTGGCTGCACTTAATACATGAGAAACATATACAAGTGCTATATTTCCTAGTTCTTAATCATGCTTGGTTTGGATAAATGGGTTTTCCATGTGGCTTGAATTGATCTGATGAATCTGCAATTTGCTTATTTTTCATCAACATATTTTACTGATAGCATGCGAACCCTTAACCTGATGGCTAACTACCTTATATGTGTTGCAGGGAAACAATGGGAAGCACCGAGGTTTACAATCGAGGTTAGCACTTGCATGGTCCGTTGTCTAATAGTACATTATTGTGCAATTGCAGGAACCATTCCAATATTTTGGTTTTAACAATTTGGTCTTGCACATGTAGGTCCTGCTGTTAGTGGTTTTGACCCGTTGTTCGACCCTTTTTGCATATGGGGAAATGAGTTGTCCATGAATATCAATCAAATCAAGAAACTCAGAAAGATTGTTGGGATAAAGAAATTAGCGACAAAAAACAACAAGATCTTTGTCTGCACAATGAAGAAGACATCATTTCACTACAAGATGGTACTAACTATTATACCTTGCCTTTTTTAATTACTTTGCCCCGTTTCCAATATAGAGAAGATATTTATGCACATCCTTGTTTTCAGGCCTTCCCAAAGTAGTTCACTGATGATTACCTCTCAACCCACCTCTATGGTCAGGAGACGAGGAAGGTTTTCATACAATACCCACGGTTCAATATTGAAGTGTTCCTGAAGAGGACGAAGGACGGATGGTCAATCATCCAGAGGCACTAGCCTAAAGTTGCAAATACCTTCAACATGAATGAAGGCTCAATATTCACCTTCCGCTTTAGCAGTTTTCCAGATGAGATGCATCTATCTATATGTCGTCTATGATGCTAATTTCGAAAGGTTCTACATATTGCATGTGAAACTTGGTGCTCGTGCAGTTGTGTAATGGGGTAGCTGAGTGCTGAAGCTATATCATGTTGTACTCTGATGTATTTCAATTATGAAATTCTGCCTCCTTAATATGGAAATGAAATATATTATGTGCTTAATATGAATGTCAATTATATTAATAAGTGGATTATTAATAATAGGCCATAGCGTACTAATGGAAAATTAGCCTGCTAATTGGGTTTTGCTATTGTAAACAGTTGTTCAAAAAATACCATGGGCGATGACCTCACGCAACGCACACAGTTTCTAGGAATAAACCGTGTTGGATCAATGAACAATCACATATGACTTCTCTTGAAAACTGTTTGCATTAGGCCACCTTGCGCAAATGATTGCCACATAGAAACTGTGTGTGATGGACAGCCTTTGCCACACAGTTTCTTCTACGGACCATGTGTGATACATTCAATAACACAAACGATTTAATGGGAAAAATTGTGTGTGATGTACCTGTGAACGGAAATGTTTTCCTTGGAGCGACTATGTGGGATGTATGTACGAACAGAAATGTTTAGCGGGGACTGACTGTGTGGGATGTACTTGCGACCAGAAACAATTTCACCATATAATTGTTTTTTTAGCTCTACTATACGTATTTCCATATTTGAGCGCTCAGCGGTCGCACACGACCTCATTTTGCCGAGCGTGTGTGCCAGGAGGGCATATCCCTGATGGTTTCTGGGTCGTGTGGGAAGGACCCCCCTATCGCCCACACTCACTAGGCAATGGTTCCAAATGTTGTCGCAGAAAGGGGTTAAAAACCGTTTGTATAGGACCGACGCATACCAGTGACCTCACATAAAAGAAGTATAATTGATAATTTTTTGAAGATTAACAAACATGGCATTGGTCATTGATGCAATTCATGAGAGATTAATAAAGGAAGAGAGGTTTCACATATAAGTACACTTTCTTGGACATCTTTTATGATTGTGAGCCCCCATCAAATATTTTCTGCTTGACCGAATAGTTGATGTTGGACAAGGAAGACAACGTAATGAGTTATGTTTGCTTATATTCACATACAAGTTATATTGTTATGGATCCTCTAACATGTGGTGCTTGCTCATAATCCTTTGCTAGCCAAAATTTGTACTAAGTAGAAATACTACTTGTTTATCCAAAAACCGTTAAAGCCAGTTTATTGCCATGAGAGTCCACCATATCTACCTATGGATTGAATAAGATCCTTCAAGTAAGTTGTCATCGGTGCAAAAAGAGATAAAATTGCTCCTAAATATGTATGATCTTTTATTGTAAAGAAAAATAAGCTTTGTACGAACTTGTGATGGTAAATAAATAAAAGTGACGGACTACATAATAAAGGTTGCTATCACAAGGGGAAATATAAAGTGGCATTCCTTTGCATTAGGAGCTTGCACATCCAAATGAAAAGGCGCGTGAAAACCTTTGCTTCCCTCCGTGAAGGCCCTATCTTTTTACTTTTTCAGTTTTTATTATGCAAGAGTCAATAATGTTCATCCTTATTCCATCCTTAATTGTTCTCCACTTGGCAAGCATCATGTGGTGGCGAAAGATCGAGGCACATATATCCAGTTGGATGTAGGTAATCATGAATTATTGTTGTTGACATTATCCTCGAGGGAAATAAGTTGGGAGGTGAAAACAATAAACCCCCATCTTCCTATGTGTCTGACTGAAACATTTGTTCCAAAAATATGCCTTGAGTGTTAGCAATCATAGAAGACTATATGATAGTTGAGTATGTGAAGCTTTCTAAATAAAAGCTCTTACATAGGCTCTTCCTGGAAATATGATGAACTGCAATTTCTTCAATGACTGGGAACATAGTTAGTTCTCAAGAAAGTTTATGGTTTATACTTTAGCATTGTGGATGAATTGTTACTTGATCATGAGAAGTTTTATGATGATATATTGTTGTTATAATAATGATCATGATGCTACCATGTCGATATTTTGTTTTATCGACACCTCTCTCTCTCTCTAAATATTTGGTCATGATTATCGAGTTCGGCATTCGCTTGAGGGCAAGCGAGGTCTAAGCTTGGGGGAGTTGATACATCCATTTTGGATCATGTTTTCCTGTTGTTATTTATAATGTTTTGGGTTAATATTCCACTTCATGAGGAAATTCTAATGATGTTTCTCTCTAGTGTTGCATGTTTCACATGAAGAGCGAAATTGCCAGCAGCTGGAATTCTGAACCTGAAAAAGGTACAGCGGAGATAGATATCCTCCAGATCTCCAAATGACCTGAAAATTTATGAAGAATTATTTTTCAATTAATAAAAATACTAGAAGAAGGATCACCAGGAGGGGGGCCACCAGTGAGGCACAAGCTCAGGTGGTGCCCCCTGGGCTCGCCATGTGAGCTTGTGGGCCCACTAGCAGGCTTTTGTGGCCCTCCTTCTCCTATATGATGCCATTTGCCCTAGAAAAAATCAAGAGAAGAATTTCATCATGAAGCGCCTACTTCTCAAGGCGGAATCTGGGCAGGAGCATTTTTGCTCCCCGGCGGAGCGATTCCACCGGGGATACTTCCCTCTAGGAGATGGAAATCAAAGCCATCGACATCACCAATGATCCTCTCATTGTGGGAGGGCCAATCTTCATCGACATCTTCACCAGCACCATCTCCTCTCAAACCCTAGTTCATCTCTTGTATTCAATTTCTGTCTCAAAATCTCATATTGGTACCCGTGGGTTGCTAGTAGTGTTGATTACATCTTGTAGTTGATGATAGTTGGCTTATTTGGTGGAAGATATGTTCAGATCCTTAAGCATATTCAATACCCCTCTAATCTTTAACATGAATATGATTTGTGAGTAGTTACATTTTTTCTTGAGGGCATGGGAGAAGTCTTGTTATAGGTAATTATGTGGACTTGGTATTTTTTTCAATATTTTGATGATATGTATGTTGTTCTTCCTCTAGTGGTGTCATGTGAACGTCGACTACATGACACTTCACCATGTTTGGGCATCTAGGGGAAGGCATTGGGGAGTAGTTGCAAGAGTGACAGAAGTTTAAATCCTAGTTCATGAGTTATTCCGTAAGGGGCTGATTTGGATCATATGTTTCATGCTATGGTTAGGTTTATCTTAATTCTTCTTTTTGTAGTTGTGGATGCTTGAGAGAGGGTATATCCCCGACAGAGGGGGTAATCATAAGAGGGTTGCTTGTTCAAGTAAGAACAACACCCTAGCACCGGTCCACCCACATATCAAATTATCAAAGTACTGAAGGCGAATCAACTAAACATAATGAACGTGACTAGACGAGAATTCCCATGTGTCCTCGAGAATGATTTTCTTAATATAAGAGAGACTTCTGGTTTCTACTTCGCTGCGAAAAGGATTGGGCTGCTTGCTACACTTTGTTACAATTGTCACTTGTTACTTGTTATGAATTATCTTGCTACCAAACTACTTGTTACCGCTACTTTCAGTACTTGTAGAGAATACCTTGTTGAAAACCACTTATCATTTCCTTCTTCTCCTTGTTGGGTTTGACGCTCTTACTAATCGAAAGGACTACGATTGATACACTATACTTGTGGGTCATCACCAACATGTTTCATAACACCATAATAATCTTGCTCTTATTGAACTTCCACTTCTCAATAGATGGTTTAAATCGTCGAATAAAAATGAAACACTTGATAGAAATGATTGCACATTCCTAAACCTAGAATGTGGTCGAGTTTTTCCAAAACCACGATCTCCCAGACCACGTACCACTTCTAATATCGGTCGACACAACTTTCCCCATCCCACATAGTTTAAATTTAAAAAAGGTTGGGCTCTTGCTCATCCTATGTGTCGGCTATACTTTAAACCTAGGTCTCTGCCTAGGTAAGTATGAACATAGCCCTCTCACTTGTTGTCACTTTTTAACGAACTTGATGAATTACAAGAATTTTTGTTTGTGCGGTTTCAAAATGAAAGAATTGGTGGTTACAAATAGTTGAATTTGGGTTTTATATCAAAATATGAATATCCCCAAGTACGTCGGTGGTACCAGAAGAAAATCTTCGAAAGTACCGAGCTGAGTGAAACTCATACAAATGTGGCTAGATAGTGGATTTTGAGATGGCTTCGGCTTAGAACCAGTTCTTGTAATTCATATTGAAGACTTTGCTTGTGAGCCTCTTCATAGCACAGGTGTCCTATACTCAATGTGAATCTTGGATTCACCAAAATGCCTATAAAGTACGAACTAGGATCCTGAGGAGTGCAATAACTAGAAAATTTTTTTGTAGGGGACACCATTCATCATATGCTTCTAGCCAAATCTGATACATAAATAAGGTCAAATACTATGCCTAAAATAAGCTTAGTAAAAACATTAGTCCTCTCAATGACTTTTCCATAGATCATAAAAACCAACTAGGGTAGTGTCGAGATGCACTTTCAGTATCACATCCTCACCCTTGTCGTAAACATACTTAGGTCTACCCCTATCCTCATTCAAACTCCCCCCTTCGGCCTTCCACCCCATACTTGACAAATGTGATATGTAGCATTTGGAATTGTGCATCATCCTGCTCTCAAAAGGTGGAAGTCTTGCCTTTTTATCCATTGTGTTGGACCCCCCCCCAACCTATTTCATATTTTGCTTCTCTCCTAATGATGTCATCGCTGGCATAGACAAATGTAGGTGATTATTTTTCTAGTATGACGAGTACTCTTCTTCTATTGCTCAATGCCTAGTAGCCTAGGACAATTTTTGTACCCCCGGGGAGTCGGGTGGTCTAGAGATTAAGAACACCCAAGCACAACTTCTTTGCCTAATTATGAAAGTCATTTTAAAATTCTTACATAGTCCCAATTTTCCCTAGAAGGAACGGTTGCTATCACATTCTCCCCTACACAATGGCCACAACCAAAACAACTCCTTAGAAAAAATATTATTCACAGACACTTACATAACTGAGAGCCATCTCATAGTCCACTATTGGTGATGGTTCCTCTACCTTCTTCTAGCTAAATCAATGGGCTTTGCTAGACCTCTATCGTTGGCATTCCATACCCTTTACTGCCCAACTCCACATATCTTGTGGTATATGTTGTCAAAGACCAACAACAACTTTTCTTCACCTGCCAATAGCTTGACAAATCTCATGTGCCATCTCCATTCGGTCAAAGTTCATGTGCATTGGAAACATCTAGCCTTCAACAGCGCTGGTGGGGGTGCCATCCTCCATCAACCCCGTCATTATGTGGATAGTACTATGGAAGATCTCGGATGCGCGAAACGTATAGTGCTTCAATCAACAGACCTTGACACTGCTACTACTATCAACTATACTATTATTGATGATTTAACCATGTGGTCGCATTATATCAAATCAAGTGAGCTAAAGGAACATGCCATGGCATGACTTCCTCCCTTCACTTGGTAATAATGAGCAAAATTTTAAATATATTCACGTCAGGATCTCCCCCTCCCCCTCTTGAAAATTTTAGAAAAAAAATGTGTTGTACACACATGCCTATCCGTGCAGGCGCATGTTCTCACTAAATGTGCATTTTTTGTGTCACATAACTTGTGCAGCACTAGTTAAAGGCCAAGGCTTCTTCTGTGCTAGTACATGAAATCCACTGGTCGGTTACCTGATTCCCCATCTACACATGTTGGGTTAGAAAAGCTATTCCAAGCGGTGGCCAAGCGGTCACCATTCATCATCCACTTGTATGTCACATGACAACCACTAAAATAACTAGAAAAGTTGTTTGCTAAGATGCGTGTTAACCATGTTAGGAAAATAATGAAGGAGATCACCGCGGCTAACTAGTCTGCATTCTTCTAGAGGAGAATTTTTCGTGACAATTTAATTCCCATGTGCCAAGTCACCAAGAAAATTCATGCTAGGAAAGAGCCAACTATGTTCCTGAAGCTTGACATATCCAGAGCCTTAGACTCACTAGCATGGCCCTTCATGTTTGAAGTTTTATGCGCCAAAGGATTCAACCCTAAATGGCTTGATTGGGTGTCGATTCTCGTCACCAGTGAGCGCTAAGGTAGCGGTAAATGTAATACCTGGGAGGATTTATGTGCATGCTTGTGGACTACACCAAGGAGACACTATGTCCCCTCTGTTATTCATGATTCTGATGGATGCTCTAACTTTGATGGTCACCAAGGCGGTGGAGGAAGAAGTGATTAGCTTGTTCATGGGGATCTCGCCGATGCAACGCTTGTCCATATATACTGACGATGTTGCTTTGTTTTTTAGGCCCTCGCTGAAGGACCTAAACTTCTCAGGCATGTGCTACAAGCTTTCGATGAAGCGTCGGGGCTATGTGTTAACTATAGAAAACCCTCTGTGATTCTCATCAGAGGGGATGCAGAGGATCAGCAGCGGGTATTGACACCAGATTTCGGCATGGTCAAGAACTTAACTAAGATGGCCTCAAATGAAGAAGTGATCTACATGAAAAAGTTTCGTATAGTCGGCATGAACATCTTTGAAATTTGGGCTATCGCCATCCAATTTCATCTTGAAGGCCAAAACTATGCTCAAAGTACTAAGATCTTATATTCAGAGTACAGTTTGGCCGATTAAGCCCTCAAGACGACCTTATATGACAAAATGTTCTACATGGATTGTCTTTGTCTTGTCGAAACAATTGATTTTGATATGTAAATCATCTCAATTAGAGATCGTATGCAAAAGTTAGAGCTATTCGAGTGCAGTCCTACCACCAGGCAAAAAGTGGCGCGCCTAATCAGACATGTGTCTGATAGGTAGCGCCACCAATAGTTTATATTGGGTGCGCGTTTCAGCCCACAAGGCGGCCTCGAATCGAAAAACATTCAACATGAAAGTTGTTCGCCTAGTCGAAACAGTCAAATTTTCTTTTGGTCACGTCTTCATCCGAGATTGTTTGTGGCATGTGAGAGTCAAAAACCAAACTGATGTCTTAAACTTGCCTAAATCCGAATTCTGTTAATTTTGAAAAGATTTAGACGGGATTTGGAGTCCTTTTCTTATACTGGAAGTCCAGCCGTCTCATAAACAGTTGAGAGGTGATGGTCGATTGAACAACAAACAATCGATCAATTCATCTACCACATTTACCTTTACATTTATCTCTCTCCCTTGTTCTTCTTTTTCTTGTTCTTCGTTCATTCTTCGTTTGCAGGCAGCGAACCTCGAGGCCCTATGGGCGATCAGGTCGACCTAGGGCATCCCATAGCCGCCACGCGCCCTGACGGGGTCCCTCCTGGGCGTGTGGGGTTTCGGGTCTACAAAAACGTCTGCCGGATTGCCTGCGTACCGCGCTTCCAGTTGGGTCTCCTTCGACGTGAGTTGTGGTGCATCACCCCCGACGTCGAGGGTACACTGCAGCGTGTTCGTGTGCGAACACAATTTTTGGCGACTCCGCTGGGGACGAAGCTTTGAACGGTCTTCAACTTGTTCTTGCTACGAAGAGATCATCATTTAGGGTTTGCAATCTACAAAGGTAATATGAATACCCAATTCCCTACTGTAGATGCAAATAATTCATATGGTGTTACTAGATTGTTCAATGAGTATATTCTATCGGCCCACCCTAGTTTTTCAATCATGCATCTAATTACGTGCAAAGGTCGATTCAAAGTAATTTACATGCTTCAACTTCTTATGATACTAGTAACATGCAACATATGTATTCCAACTCATATGCATCAGCAACCCAGCAAATCCATATGCCGATGAACAACATGATGGGTTCAGGTAATCAATTTTAAATACCTCATGTTAAAATTTCCAATAACATACAAGAAAGTGTTTCACCCTTTTATTCATCGGCAACTAATTTGCAATATGTGAATCCAACCTTGCCGATGGATGGGAGAATTGGCCATGCTACTACTAGCTATTCGTCTAGTTACTCTCAGCCATCATATGCTACACCTCTTGTTAGTAATTTTTCAGCACCATATGCAACTGTAGATGTTCATAATTCGGCCCCACACCTTCATGGTCATAGCCAAATAAGTGAAAAAATTACATGAACACATGTGCCATCATCTAATACTGTAGCATATAATGCATGCTCTTCGCAATTCAAGAATTTTGGCAACACTCATGAATCGTTGCCGAAATAATCTAAAAGTATTATGGAGCAATCCCTTCCAGAAGCGGTTGTGGCTGCGTTAAAAAAGATCTTGGCACAAAACAAGAGAATTAGTGCTCTTTGCCTTAAACAATATGAAAATGGGTTGTTTCCTCATTATGATGCAATAAAGGCTAGAGTTTTGTAAGAAGATGAAACTTCATCAATTGATAGAATTGGCGAAAGAACATATGGTTATACAGCAGTGCATACACATCCACCTTGTATCGCAACATATCATACACCCCCTCCATAATTGCAAACTTTCGGCAACACTAACAAGTCATTGCCGAAGATCCTAAAAGCATTGGGGGGCAAACTGATCTAGAGTGGGCTGAAATTGAGAGGGAGTTAAAGCTTTGCGCGATAGGGTGCAAGTACTTCTCCAGGAGAGAATTAATAGGGAATTTTCTCAAAGAAAACAAGCCTTGCCAATTTGTAGGATCAATAAAAAGAAGGATGATTCGGAACATGAAAGTGCTTAGTTTGAAAAAGTTGAATCAAGTAGTATATATTCCGAGTCCATCAAATCTAGAGAGGCAAGGATTATTGAGAAAGGGCACCGCAAGCATAGCCAAATGATCGTGCTTGATTTTTCTGAAGTTAATGGACCTACTTCCTGCCCTATGAGTTCCGTGCCATAGAAATTGACAAGCCTCAAGGACAAGAGCAAGTAGTCGAACAAAGTTCGGCTGACAAGGATCTTCAAAGTAATGATGCATGGAATAAAGAAAAACATGATGACAAGGTGTTGGGGAGCCATCCAAAGATGGAGCAAGATATTGTTCAAGTCACACCACCATCATGCTCTCCCAACATATTTGAAGAGGTATGCCTAGCAAGTAATTTACCTATTTTCAGATCAGGTCAAAACTTTATTATTGATGCATCTATTAGAAAAAAGGGATTTTTGTATTCGTGCCCCTAGTTGGGTCATGCTTGACTGATTTGCCCCTATTTTTTCAACAATTGCGGTTTTGCCCAGCTCACTTCACTCGCCTTGTGTTTTTGCCCTTCCGGGACGGTTCCGACCAGTGAGCAGTCGCCACATGGCGAACCGTGATTGGTCGGAACCGCCCCGGAAGGGCAAAAACACAAGGCGAGTGAAGTGAGTTGGGCAAAACCATAATTGTTGAAAAAATAGGGGCAAATCAGTCGAGCGTGACCCAACTAGGGGCACGAATACAATTGTTCCTAGAAAAAACTCTCATAAGTAATTTTGAAAGACCAATGAAGAAGGTTAATTTACTTGTTAGCAATAAAATTGGTATAAAACATATCTACCAACCCATTGTGCCATTTATAAAGACATATACTGACTTATTGTTGCAACCAAGGCTTTCCTCATTGCTTTATCTAAAGTTCATATCTAATTGGGTAGCTCTTATTTCTTACATGGCTTACACTTGGTCTCAATTTATACATGTATGTTCTAACTATTTTCGTTTCAGAAATTTAAAGCAAGAGTAAATTTTGTTGATAAAACCGATGCTAATATAATATCTTATCCAAATACATCGAAAATAGGGTGCAAAACACAATGCATATCCGAATGAGGTGATGTAAAATCCGAACCATTCCTTTGCTTAACTCCAAAGCTGTTTGCACAACAAGATCGGCTAGAAAATAAGAAGTATACCTTCAATTCAAGCATGTGTGATCAATTATTTGATTTGTTGGTGAAAAATAATTACATTAGAATACATGATCACCATGCTAAGCCATCAATCCAAGGATGAATGTATTGTAAGTTGCATGATTCGCCCAAGCATAATTTTGAGGATTGCAACATGTTTCGTAAAATAGTTAAATCGGTCATTGATAAAGGACGATTGAAATTTGTTGAGATATCAAGAGATGACCAGTCTATTTCGACTGGCCATGATGGCAAACGGTTTATGCATCGGCTGCTTCAATCTTATCCATTTAAATATGAGAAGGTAATAACTACGGCTATTGGGATCAAGCTTTCAAGTAAGGGAGTTGTTCAAGAGCACAATGATAATATTCTTGAGGGCGAAAACTTCATCAAAGTTGCAATGAAGAGACCAAGTACTGGGGGCAACAAGAAAATCCAAAGATTGATGCAAGCAAAGGTCGAGGTAAGCACAAAGGTAAAAGGCCGAAAGTCACTTTCGCGCAACTATTAGAAAAATATCAGAAGATAAGTGAGGATAAAATTGCTTATCGGCCAAGTAATTCAAAATCATCAAGATCACCCTCCATGGGCTTATTTAGATCCATGGATGCAATATAATTTCTTATATCATGAAAGGGAATTACCAAATCACTATATACTTGATTAGCTACAAGTTTATTGCTAATCCAAAGGGCCAAAATATTTGATTTGTCATTTTATTTGTTTATTTCAGCTATACTTGCTTTGGTGGATGAAGTTTACATGGACCTTATGTTAATGGCCGATATTTATCTGTCGTCCTAAGAATATGTCAAAGCATGGCCGGTGTAGTATCCGAACATCGTCCTTAGTTCGATTGAAAAGCGAGACAAGCCTTTGGTTGCCATAGGTGCTACACATATTGAGGCGTTTGGTGATTCGTTATAATTTATTTTGAGGTATGTCTATATGTAAAATTTACCTTGGGTTGCTTTAATACTGCTCATATATCTGGACATGACAATTGAAATTTATTTTGAGGTATGTCTAGATGTAAAATTTACCTTGGGTTGCTTTAACACTGCTCATATATCTGGACATGACAATTGAAGAGCAAATGAGTTGGTACAGCAAGCATCTGGCTACTATGTTGATCATGGTGTATTACATATATCTATCAATAGCCGATGCTTATTCTCGCCGACGTAGGTAAGGATGAATTGGAGCTCGTCGCTTCGGCCACTAATAAAAGTTTTATTTAGGAGAAGCAAGGATTGAAAGAAGTTCATTCGTGATTATGTGCAAAATCCTAGCAAACGGTGAACAATATGGTTCGGAGGATGGTTTTGAACTTTATCAACTGATTGTTATAGAAGTTGAGAAGTTTTCACCCAAGTTTGCATCAAGAGGTTCAAACAAGCAATGACCGATATATGCTTATCATATTAAAAACATGCAAATGGCCTATGGAGTGTTGACATCGTCCTTAGAACAGACTCCGTGCAAGTTATTTTTCGGCACAGAAGTTTTGCCAAAAAACAGAGGGCATGTGTTGACATCAGATTTTGGCACGGTCAAAAACTTAACTAAGATGACCTCAAATGGAGAAGTGGTCTACATAAAAAAAGTTATGTATAGTCGGCATGAATATCTTTAAAGTTTGGGCCATCGCCATCCGATTTCATCTCGAAGGCCGAAACTATACTCAAAGTATTAAGATCTTATATTCAGAGTACAGTTTGGCTGATTAAGCCACCAAGACGGCCTTATATGAGAAAATGTTCTACAAGTATTGTCTTTGCCTCGTCGAAACGATCAATTTTAATATATAAAACATCTCAATCCGAGATCTTATGCAAAATTTAGAGGCCCTGCCACCAGGCAAAAAATGGCACGCCCAATCAGACATGTGTCTGATAGGTAGCGCCACCAATTGTTTATATTGCACGAGCGTTTCGACCCACAAGACGGCCTTGAACCAAAAAAACGTTCAGCATTAAAGTTGTTCGTCTCGTCGAAACAGTCACATTCACTTTTGGGCGCATCTTCGTCCGAGGTCGTTTGTGGCATGTGAGAGTCAAAAACTAAACTGATGTCTTAGACTTGCCTAAATCCGAGTTCAGTTGATTTTGGAAAGATTTGGACGGGATTTGGAGTCCCTTTCTTGTACAAGAAATCCAGCCGCCTCATAAATAAATGAGAGATGATGGCCGATTGAACAACACACAATCGATCAATCCACCTACCACTTTTACCCTTACTCTCTCTCCCTTGTTCTTCTTCTTCTCGTTATTCATTCATTCTTCGTTTGCAAGGCGGCGAACCTCGAGGCCCTAGGGGCGATCAGGTCGACCTAGGGCAGCCCATAGCCGCCACGCGCCCTGACGGGGTCCCTTCCGGGCATGTGGGGTTTCAGGTCTACAAAAACGCCCCCGGATTGCCTGCGTACCGCACTTCCGATCGGATCTCCTTCGACGTGAGCTACGGTGCATCACCCCCGGCATCGAGGATACACGGTGACGTGTTCGTGTGCGAACAGCGGATAGCCACCGTGCTGCATTACAGGATTGGGAAATTCCCTTGCAAATATCTGGAATTGCAGCTAGCAATCAAACAACTCACGAAAGCGGGATGGCAACTGATGATAGACCAAGCAAAGCAATTTGTCTCTCCATGGCAGCAAGGTCTGATCCAATGTCCGGGGCGACTTGTGTTGGTCAAATTTGTCATCGCTGCTACATCAATACACCACCTGATGGTTTCGGATGCTCATGTCTGGTTTTTGAGGAGTTAGACAAGTGGATGCGCTCGTTCTTCTGGGCGGCGAAGAGTCACTTATTATGGGACAGAGGAAGTATTTGGTGGCCTGGAATACCATATGCAGGTCGACTTGCATCAGAGAGCTAGGCGTTAAGAATCTACAATTACAAGCTCTGATGCTTCAAGTTTGACGGGAAAGTTGACAACCTTGTCAAGATCACGGTTGGAGATGGCCACCAAATTTTGTTCTGGAGGGACCGCTGGATACATGGACACGGTGCCAATGATCTACAACTGTGTGGAGGTTCATACCCATAACATAAGGACGGTGAACCACACGTCCGACATCCAATATATTCATCTTTGTCAGGCCATTGCCTCTGTTCAGTGGGATCCGCAGACAACTGCCACTTTTGCGTGGCCCTGTGTGACCTCCGGCGTGTATATGACGCGCTCGGTGTATCAATGGCTATGTCAAAGACTGGAAAGATCTCCTTTCGCTGCATCTATCTGGAGAAATTGGGCACCTTTGAAGTGTAAATCTTTGCGTGGCTTGCGGCACAACATAGTCTCTGTAACTCATATCGCCGTGCCAACCATGGCTCGCAAGACCAGACTTCGCCTTGTTATACTTGCCTGCAGAAAGAGGACAGCATCGAACATATGTGCAATGCTCGACGATGCAAGATACGTCCCTCTCCTGGTGGCTTCGCTCTAGAACTAATTTCAGCAAGGAGGAAAAACGCGGCTTTGCCCCCTTTGTCATTGCTACAGCATGGTTCCTCTGGAAGCAATGAAATCCGCGCGTCTTCAACAGAGTACACCAAGTTAGAACTCCTGTTCAGCTTGAGAACCAGACCCTCAGAGTCGGAGAGATTGCTGATTGGAAAGATGCAGGTGTTAAAGTAGGAGGTCTCCACCGGTTTGTGAGAAAGTAGGGTAGGACTTGAGTGGAGTGGTGCGGGTTCTTTGCTCAGATGTTCACAACCATTGCAAGCCTCTTGTAAATATCTTTGCTTTCTTCTATAAAGATATGGTACGCCATTGGTGTACTCTCAGGAAAAAAACTTGACAACCATCGTCAACTGTATATTATTGTATATTATTTCGGTGCTTATTCAGGGTACACACACAGGCTTTCTGTGTAACATCTACAAGGTAAAGACACTCAACCAACAAAAACGAACGGGGTGAAACAAGGTTCTATCTCTTTCTGCATCGCTGCATCTTTTACAGGTGCATATAGAACATACATAGCAGCGATATCAGTAACACAAATATGCAACAACACCACAATGATCCTTGTTGATCAGAGCATGGACTCTCGTCTGGTAATAATCACCAGAAAAGAACTGGTAATGCAGGCACGATTATGCCGAGACAGCCTGCAGGTTCACATCTTCCATTCAGCAACCGAGAAAGCAGGTGATCGCAATCCGCAATCAACAGCAGAGACCAGAAGGATAGTTTCAGGCTGTTATGTACAAGGTGCCAGAAGAGTGAGCAGTATGGTCACAAGGCAGGAGCTTTGTGCCAAGAGACGCAGACAAAGGCAAGAGAGTTCTGGAGGGGAATCACATGTACCTCTAGTTCATGGGACTTCTCCAGCAAATAAGGATCAGATATTGGAGGTTCCAATAAACTGACTGATGCTGTTGTCACCTTTCATATGGTGGTTCACAACTTCAAGGAGCATCATGGTTCATATCCATGGAGGGCTCGTACGAATTGGGATGCACGGAGTCCTGGTTCTGTGGAGAATGGTCGTTCCGAGCTTTGCTTCCACTTGGCGGGGAGTTTACAGGGCCATGTCCTGAGCACTGAACCAGATGGTTTGAATGGGAATTTTGCTGTGAAGGACTGCTGAAAACGTTTGAGATGCCTGCAGTTCTTGTTTGGTCTGTTTGGTACAGCTGAGAGTCAAGTGCAGCCGCCACATTTCCAAATGAGAAGGAGTTGATTTGGACATTTGCAGAAGGAAGACCATATGCTGGCTGTGGAGTTGGATGTTGGGAAGACCCTGCCATGCCTCCTCTGCTCTCAATCTCATTCTGTATAAAGAAGAGAAGCATCAAGGACTTGGGCCAGATACTAACATAACAATAGCAAGGGCTAAAGAAAACAAACAGGGAAATATCATCTTTTGAACGAGGGCACAAGTTAATTCATGTATTGCTACCAGCAGCTTTAGCATTTCAATGGGCAAATGAATGATTTTGTGATGTTTGTATATCTTACTCTGAACCAAAAAGAGATGCCAATTCTCTTAGTTAACGAACACATGCTACATTTTGCATCCGAGACAAGGCATTGGCATAATATGTAACCTAGGGTTTAAACAGATTTAGAGAATTGGTTGAGACAAGTTAATATTCAGTAAAAAAGAACAAGTTATTCATATGACCTGCAAGTAAGCAAGTACATCAGCAACAGACACTCCCGATGCTTCTTCATGCTGACTGGATATCCACCGATGGGTACGCTCCTGCCAAAAATCCAAGGGTCAATTGAAGCAAATTATTAGCTGACAGTATGTGGTACTACATTGAAGAACACGAAGTGGTGCTCTGAACAGATTCCGCATACAACTTACATGCCGCTCAGACAAAGACCTAACTTACCACTGAACACTAAGTCGATTCCTATCATCAAAAGGTTTGTGAAATCCGAGTTGCATACATGATTATATATGCAGCACATTGCAAACCCTTTACTCTTTAGAACTGATTGTGTGCACCGTGTTGAGCTTTGGGCTCTGCACTAGTCTCTTAACCCACTTGAAAAAACAACATTACCACCACAGTTCCCCGAAACGTGCCGCGACATCGAAAGAATCGTAGCGCCATTAGCAGCGCCATCCGAAGCACCTCTTAGTCTCATAGAGATCACCGGATGGCACGCCCAACTGACGCTGTTGATACACTGTGTAATATGATGTAGCTGTTAATTCTCCAATTCTCTTCAGCTCCAATGGTGTCGCACAACAGTACACCACCATCTTGGCAAAGTACCAAGCCGTGCATTTTTCTTTTTGAATATATCTGGTTTTGTCGCCGCACACCGAATTTCTACGAACAGGTGACATGCTCCACCCAAGAAGCCCCCAAATCCCAGCACCACACCAAGAATTCTCGGCCAAATTCAGCAAAAGGAGCCAAATTCTCAATCCCAGACCGCCGAGAATCACAAAGAACTCGAGGCGGAGCCCTATCACCCTCTAATCCCTGCATAATTCGCCATTGACCGGACCCAAGAACTGCCAAGGCAGGATCAGACGACGCGCCAACCGATCAATCGGGCAACCGGCGGAAAACGGAGAGGCGGGGGAGGGGGTTGAGTTTACGGACCATGGCGTGGCGCTCGCCGGCGATGAAGGAGGCCTTCTGGTTGGCGACGGCCTGCGCGTAGAGCTGCGAGAGCGCGTTGGCGGCGCCCCGGAACGTGTGGTGCACCTCCGCCTCCGCGTCGTCCTCCGGACCCCGCTTCTTCCCCGCGTGACGCGCCGCCTCCATCCGGAAGATAGCCGGGGTACGGGCCGGAGAACCTTATGGAAGCTCTCCCCGGAGCAGAGGCGAAGGTGAAGGCGACGGTGGAGATGGAGGACGAGAGGAAGCGTCTGATGGCAGTGCGATGGTGTCACGTATGGTGGTGGTCCACGCCTTCGCGGGCTCCCTGGACCGGGTGCCCCTATGTCTCGCCTATAGCGAGCGACACGAAGGGAACCCTCGCGTCAAGGGCAGCGCCAGATAGGTCAGCCCAGGTGCTCTGGAGGCCACAGGATCGTTTTTTTTTTTACTTTTTCTGTTTTTCCACGTTTTTTTATTTTCGTTCTCTGATTTCTTTTTTTACATTTTTTTACAATTCCAAAAAATATTTAAAAAAAGTACGCCCTCGGTTCCGAAATAAGATGTTTTAGAATTTTTGAAATTGAATGTATCTAGACATATTTCCGTGTCTAGGTTCACTCATTTTAGTCTGTATCTAGTCCATATTGAAATATCAAAACATGTTATAATCCGGAAAGCATTGGAGTATATTACAAAACTATACTTTACATAATGTTTTGAAAAATGTTAATCATGCAATCAAAAAATGTTAACTTTCTACCTGAATTATTTTTAATCAAAAAAAGTTAAATGGTAGAAAAAAACGCACCATGTATTAACAAAAATAATCTCGTATTCAAAAAAATTAATCATGCATTTTAAATATATAAACAATGTGTATATAAAAAAATTGTTGACCATGTATTAAAAAATGTTAATCATGTATTTGTAAAATGTTAAATATGTATTAGAAGTAGTAATAGATATATACCAAAAGTGTACAATCTGTACAAAAAAAAGGTAGACATAAAAAAATATAAGATTTCAAAAAATGTTAATTGTGTACTTAAAAATGGTAAAAATGTATACAAAAATTTTTCCTTATTTATATGCAAAAAAATGTGGAATGTGTACTGAAAACCCAAAAAAGGGAAAGGAGACAAAGAAACAAGAAAAAATATACAT
>NC_057800.1:86511690-86517141 GCF_018294505.1 Triticum aestivum
ATCGATAAAAACAAGGAAGAAACAAAACAAAACCAAAGAAAACGAAGAGAAAGAAAAGAAAAAATTAGTTATAACGTAGAAAGAAACAAATAAAACTGAAGAAAATAAAAGAACCCATTCAAACAGAGAATGAAACAGAGGAAACCTGTGAAAAATGAAGAAGCAACAAAATCAAAAGAAACAAAAGAAACAATGAGAAAATGAATCTTTTACCTCAAGTTGGGGGCACGCCTTCTAGTTTTACACAAGCACAATTGTGCCTCACTAGCTAGGTGAATTTGAGAAAATCTTTTATGTAGAAAAGGTCCGCGGTCCTGAATTTGAACAGGTCCATGAATTCAACAAAACGTTCATGAATTCAAAAAAGGTTAAAAAAAGTCACTAATCTAAAAAAGTTTGTGAATTTGAATTTATATCAAAAATTTGAGAAATTTTATGAATTTGAGAAAAAAGGAAATAAGGTGAAAAACCCGGTGAATAAAACTACATGGGCCGGCCCATTTAGATACCATTGTTGTGGAGAGGGGTGTGTGATGGTTAGCAAAATGCACTTTAATCGGCGCTCCAGGCGCCAAATAGAAGTTAGTTATTCGACGATGTTTCATTTTTGCCAAGCCGATTTTGTGAAGCTTCTAAAAGCTTTTGGTTGGTTCTTCTCTGTTTTTTCTTTTTTAGTTTTCTGGACCATTTTTATTCTTTTATTTATTTATTTATTTGGTTTTCTGGATGGTTTAGAAAAATTTCATGATTTCAAAAACTGTTCAGAGTTCCAAAAATGGTTGTTACTTCAAAAAATGTTAAAAAAATTCAGAAAATTGTTGATGAATTTTAAAAACAATGTTAGTTGAAAAATGTTCATTAATTCAAAAAACTAATTGCAAGTTTGAAATAATGTTCATGAATTTCAAATATAGTTCTTGTATTCGTAAAATGTTTATGAATTTAAAAATATTCGTAGGTTAACTATTTGGAAAAAATGGAGAATTAAAAATAGTCATCTTTTCAAAAAGTGTTCGTGATCTCAAAATGGTTCATGATTTCAAACAATGCTCTAGAATTTGAAAACTATCATGAATGGAAAATTATAAAAAAAGAAAAATTAAAAAGAATGGAAAGGAAAAAATAAAAAGAACAAACACGGAGAAACCCAAAGAAAATAACACAAAGAAACCGGCCTAGGAAGGTTGTACCACCTTCCCCAAACAGGAATAGGGAGTCTCCCATACGAGCCTACTTGTGCCGACGCAATATGGAACGTAGAGATCACAAGGGGTATGCGACTGGTTGCCACCCAGCAACCTACGCGACAAATAGGAAGCATTACGTTTTTCTATGTTCTTGTTGCACATCTTATTTTGCGCCTTGGTAGGCTACACAGTGCCACCAAATCCCCACGTGGGCCGCGGCATAACGATAGCTAGTGCACCGACACGCATGCTCAGACGCATCGTATATTTTTTTCCTTTGACCATTTGCCCCTCCCATTGAACACTTGACCAATTGCCCATTTGACCATTAACTATTGACTACTTGATCGTTCACTTTTGAAGAGAAATTCATGAAAATGATAAAATACGGTGGAATTGAAAAAATAGTTCTCAAATCTGAAAAAAACTTTGTGAATTTGGAAATGTTAATGATTTTGAATTTGAAAATGTTCATGAGTTCTAAAAACTTCATGAATACAAAAAAATTGCGAATTTCAAAAAGTTTCACGCCTACAAAAAATGTTCATTTGAAGATCGTGCATTCAATAGAAAAAAGGGATTTCACAAAAAAAAGGTTTTTGAATTTGAAAAAATTCATTAATGTAGAAAATGTTCGCGATTCTGGATTTGAACAGGTCCATGAATTCGACAAAATTTTCATGAATTCAAAAAAGTTTGAAAAAAAGTTCACTCATCTAAAAAAGTGTGCGGATTTGAAGTTTTCGCAAATTTGAGAAATTTTAAGAGTTTGAAAAAAAAGGAAACAAATTAAAGAACAAACAAAACCGGTGAATAAAACTACATGGGCCATGCCTTTTAGATACCATTATTGTGGACGGGGTGTGCGACGGTTAGCAAAATGCACTTTAACCAGCGCTCTGGGCGCCAAATAGATGTTGGTTATTCGACATTATTTCGCTTTTGCGAAGCCGCTTTCTTGAAGCTTCTAGAAGCTTTCGTCTGGTTCTTCTTTTTTCTATTTTAGTTCTTTGGACCCTTTTTATTCTTTTTACTTAGTTTTTTGGTTTTCTAGACGGTTTAGAAAAGACTTCATGATTTCAAAATCTGTTCAGGATTTTTTAAAAATGTTCAAAAATTTAGAAAATATTCATGAGTTCTAAAAATATTATTAGTTGGAAAATGTTCATGAAATCAAAAAACAAATTGCGAGTTTGACACAATGTTCATGAATTTCAAATATAGTTCTCTTATTTAGAAAATGTTTATGAATTTAAAAGATATTCGCAGGTTAACCATTTGGAAAAAACTGGAGAATTAAAAAAAGTCACCTTTTCACAAAGCGTTCGTGATCTCAAAAAGGTTCATGATTTCTAACAATGCTCTGGAATTTGAAAAATGTCGTGAATAGAAAATTCTAAAAATCAAAAAAATGAAAATGAATAGAAAAAAGAGAAGAAAAAAAGAAAAAAAAATAAGAAGATTAAACTTGGAAAACCCCGAAGAAAATAACACAGAGAAAACGGCCTAGGAAGGTTGTACAACCTTCTCAAACAGGAATAAGTTGTCTCCCATACAAGGCTACTTGTGCCGACCCAATATGGAACTTAGGGATCACAGGGGGTATACGATTGGTTGGTACCCAGCAAGCTGCGCGACAAATAGGAAGCATTGTGTTTTACTATGTTTTTGTTGCACATCATATTTTACGCCTTGGTATGCTACACAGCGCCACCGGATCCCCAAATAGGGCGCGACATAGTGATACCTAGCACACTGGCACGCTCACTCACACACATCGCCTGTTTTTTCCTTTTGACCATTTGCCCCTAGACCCATTGAACACTTGACCAATTGCCCATTTGACCATTGACTATTGGCTAGTTGACCGTTCACTTTTGAAGAGAAATTCACGAAAATGAAAAAGACCGCGCAATTGAAAAAAAATAGTTCACAAGTTTCGTAAAAACTTTGTGAATTTGGAAATGTTCATGCATTTTAAAAACTTCATGAATACAAAAATTTTCGCGAATTTGAAAAAGGTTCACGCCTACAAAGAAAAGTTCATTCGAAGATCGTGCATTCGATAGAAAAAAAGGGATTTCAGAAAAAATCGTGAATTTGAAAAAAGTTCACTAATGTAGAAAAGGTTCATGATTCTGAATTTGATAAGGTCCATGAAGTCAACAAAATGTTCATGAATTCAAAAACGGTTGAAAAATAGTTTGCGGATTCGAAGTTCTTTCACAAATTTGAGAAATATTACGGATTTGAAATAAGGGAAAGAGGTGAAAAAAATAAAACAAAACCGATGAATAAAACTACATGGGCTGGCCCATTTAGATACCATTGTTGAGGAGGGGGTGTGTGACGGTTTGCAAAATGCACTTTAACCGGCACTTTAGGCGCCAAATAGAAGTTGGTTATCGATGTTGTTTTGTTTTTGTGAAGCCAGTTTTGTGAAGTTTCTGGAAGCTTTTGGCTAGTTCTTCTCTTTTTTCTAGACCATTTTTATTCTTTTTCCATTTTCTGAATTTCTGGACGGTTTAGAAAAAACTTCACGATTTCAAAAATTGTTCATAACTTCAAAAAAAACTTTGTTACTTCAAAAATGCGGAAAAGTGTTCATGAATTTTAGAAACACTATTAGTTGAAAAATGTTCATGAATGTGAAAAACAAATTGCAATTTTGAAATAATGTTCATGAATTTCAAATATAGTTCTCATATTCGCATTTTTTATGAATTTAGAAAATATTCATGGGTTACCTATTGAAAAAATGGATAAATATAAATAGTCATGATTTCAAAAGGCATTCGTGATCTTAAAAAAGGTTCATGCTTTCAAACAATGCTTTGGAATTTGTCATGAATGGAAAATTATAAAAATGAAAAAATGAAAATGAATAGAAAGGAAAAAAGAAGACAAAAAGAAAAAAGAAAAAAGAAAAAGAACAAACATGGAAAAAACTCGAAGAAAATAACACGGAGAAACCGGCCTAGGAAGGTTGTACAACCTTCCCCAAACAGGAATAGGGAGTCTCCCATACAAGCCTACTTCTGCCGACCCAATATGGAATGTAGGGATCACAGAGGGTATGCGATTGATCGCTACCCAACAACCCGCGCAACAAATAGGAAGCATTGTGTTTTACTATGTCTTTTTTGCACATCCTATTTGGGGACTTGGTAGGCTACATAGCGCCACCAGAACCTCACATGGGCCGCGACATAGCTCTATAGCTAGCGCATTGGAACACTCGCTCACACGCATCGCCTATTTTTTCTTTTGACCATTTGCCCCTTGACCCACTGAACAGTTGACCGCCCATTTCATCATTGACTATTGACTAGTTGACCGTTCATTTTTGAAGAGAAATTGATGAAAATGAAAAAAGACCACGCAATTTAAAAAATAGTTCACAAATTTTGAAAAAACTTTGTGAATTTGGAAAAGTTCATAATTTTGAATTTTAAAATGTTCACGAATTTTAACTTCATGAATACAATTTTTTTGCAAATTTGAAAAACGTTCATGCCTAAAAAAAAGTTCATTTGAAGATCATGCATTCCATAGAAAAAATGGATTTCACAAAGAAAATAGTTCATCAATTTGAAAAAAGTTCATTAATGTAGAAAAGATTTGCGATTCTGAATTTGAAAAGGTCCATGAATTCAACAAAATGTTCATGAATTCAAAAAAGGTTGAAAAAAGTTCACTAATCTAAAAAAGTTTGCAGATTTGAAGTCTTTTCATTAAATTTTAGAAATTTTACGAATTTGAAAAGAAAACTTCGTGATTTTAAAAAATAAAACAAGAAATCAAATAAAAACATCCAAACAAACACATAAAGACCTAAAAACCCGGCCAGAGCCAATTAAAAATGTTAGAAGGTACTACAATCTTCCCAAAATTGGAATAAAAACGGAACCTAGCACAAGCTTCACCGCTGGAGCTTCTCGCTCGCGTAATTCTTATGTGCGTTGGCCCATATAGAGTCTATCGGTACGAGTAACCATTAACCGGCTCTTTTTTGCCTAGAAAAGAAGCTTCTAGAATATCTTCCAAAGCTCTTCTTCAACGCATCAGTTTATATGTAGCTTCAAAAGGAAGCTAGAATAAATGTCGGACAAGAGCATACAATCACCAACAGCTAGCAATGAAGTATTGATACATTCCAAACGTATCTACTTTTAAAACAATTTTGGTCTTGTTTGAGACTCTAATTTGCATGCTTTGAATGAAATTAACCCGGACTGACGCTGTTTTACGATACGAAGCCGCC
>NC_057800.1:86517439-86520281 GCF_018294505.1 Triticum aestivum
ATAATTCCATGATGCTCACGAGCGGGAGTGAATAATTCCTTCGTAGGCTTGCTGGACAATGATGGAGCTAGATAATATTTGTCATGTAATTGAGTCAATTTGTTAGGCCTTGATCCCTAGTATCCACTATGTTCTGAGATTGATATTGCTATGACTTTGCTATGCTCAATGATTGTCACTAGGGCCCGAGTGTCATGATTTCAGATCTGAACCCTCTATATTATCATCAATATATTTGAATTCTTGATCCTATCTGCTAGTTATATGCACTTGTTATTGTTCTGATCCGTAGACCCCAAGGTGACAATAATTGGAATACTCTTCGGGGATGATTGTAATTCGAGGAGTTCATGTATTCACTATGTGTTAATGTTTTGTTCCGCTTCTCTATCAAAAGGAGGCCTTAATATCCCTTAGATTTTCTTATAGACCCCGCTGCCACGGAAGGGTGGGACAAAAGATGTTATGCAAGTTCTTATTATAAGCACGTATGACTATATACGAAACACATGTCTACATTGAATTGATGAATTGGAGCTATTGTGTATCGCTCTAGGTTGTGATTGTTACATAATGAATGTCATCCACACAAATATCCATCACTGATTCAATGCCTATGCTTTGCTCATATTGTCTTTGCTAAGTTACTATTGTTGTTGTTGTTACAATCACTATAAAACTGTTATTGTTACTTTTACTACTACTACTACTGTTATCACTACTATCAGAACTATTGAACTACTGTGCTACTAAAAACTTTGTTGTAGAGAAATAACTTTCCAAGTGTGATTGAATTGACAACTCAACTGCTAAGGCTTATAAATATTCTTTGGCTCCCCTTGTGTCGAATCAATAAATTTGGGTGAAATACTACCCTCGAAGATTGTTGCAATCCCCTATACTTATGGGTTATCAAGTATTTACGAGGCCTAGGGATCCATCCCCAGGTTTTATGAAGATCCACGTAAACGCTAGCATTACAAGGAATCAGAACAAGGGTGCTGCAGCAGCCGTGTGCAGAGATGGCGATGTAATTTCATGGGAAGTTCTTCAATGGTGATTTATGGAATTGATGATGCTACAACAATGGAAGTTATTGCATGTCGCGAGGCCCTTCCATTGACGGGTGAATTGATGTTACAAAGCTTTTAATAGCCTTGGACTCGAAGCAGATAGAGAATGCTATTCAGAAGGGAACCAATGGTTCTTATCGCACCATCATTGCTGAGATTAAAAATAGGGCTTTAATGTTTAATTGTAAGTTTACTTTTTAAGGCCGAGTTGTTGATGCGTCCCCAACGTATCTATAATTTTTGATTGTTTCATCCTATTATATTATCAATCTTAGATACTTTCGTATAATTTTATATCATTTTTGGGGAGTAACCTATTAACTTAGTGCCTAGTGCCAGTTGTTATTTTCTGCTTGTTTTTGGTTTCCCAGAAAATCTGTACCAAACGAAGTCCAAACGATACGAAAATTTTTAACGATTTTTTTCCTAGACATAAGAGGCCCTAGAAGCTTCGGGAGGAGACCAGATGAAAAGCAAAGAGACGACAAGGCAATAGGTCACGCCCTAGGGGGATCGCGCCCTGATTCCTTGTGGGCCCCATGTGGCTCCATTTGACCTAATTCCACTTCTCTAAATTCTCAAATACTCGGAAACCCTGAGAGAGCCACCTAGAACAATTTTCCGCTGCCGCAAGCTTCTGTTCTTCCATGATCTCATCTGGAGGCCTTTTCCAGTACTCTGCTGGAGGGGGAATCGATCATAGAGGGCTTCTACATCAACCTTGTTGCTCCTACGATCATGTGTGAGTACTTCACCACCGACCTATGGGTCCATAGTGATTAGCTAGATGGCTTATTCTCTCTCTCCGATCTTCAATACAATATTCTCCATGGAGTTCTATTCAATGTAATCTTCTTTTGCGGTGTGTCTATTGGGATCCGATTAATTGTGGGTTTATGATCAGATTATTCATTGAAAGTAATCAAGTCTTTGCTGAACTTTATTATGCATGATTGTTATAACTTTGTATTTCTCTCTGATCTATCTATTTGGTTTGGCCAACTATATTGATTTATCTTCAACAGGAGAGGTGCTTTATAGTGGGTTCAATCTTGCAGTGTCCTCACCCAATGACAGCAGGGATAGCGAGGCACGTATTGTATTGTTGCTACTAAGGGTAAAACTATGGGGTTTAATCATATTGTTTGGTTTTATTCAATCTACATTATGTCATCTTGCTTAAGGCATTACTCTGTTTGTTTTGTTGGGTAACGTAGTAATTTCAAAAAAATTCCTACGCACACGCAAGATCATGGTAATGCATAGCAACGAGAGGGGAGAGTGTGATCTATGTACCCTTGTAGACCGACAACGGAAGCATTAGCACAACGCGGTTGATGTAGTCGTACGTCTTCACGGTCCAACCGATCCAAGCACCTTTACTCCGGCACCTCCGAGTTCTTGGCACACGTTCAGCTCGATGATTCTCCCCGGGCTCCGATCCAGCAAAGCTTCGGGGAGGAGTTCCGTTAGCACGACGGCGTGGTGACGATCTTGATGTTCAACCGTCGCAGGGCTTCGCCTAAGCACCGCTACAATATGACCGAGGTGGAATATGGTGGAGGGGGGCACCGCACACGGCTAAGGAACGATCACGAAGATCAACTTGTGTGTCTATGGGGTGCCCCCTGCCCCCGTATATAAAGGAGTGGAGGAGGGGAGGGCCGGCCCTCTCTATGGCGCGCCCTAGGGGAGTCCTACTCCCACCAGGAGTAGGATTCCCCCTTTCCTAGTCCAACTAGGAGTCCTTCCATGTAGTAGGAGTAGGA
>NC_057800.1:86520538-86603169 GCF_018294505.1 Triticum aestivum
CTAGGCAGCCCCTCTCTCTTTCCCGTATGGCCCAATAAGGCCCAATACTTCTCCCCCGTATTCCCGTAACTCCCCGATACTCCGAAAAATACTCGAACCACTCGGAACCTTTCCGATGTCCGAATATAGTCGTCCAATATATCGATCTTTACGTCTCAACCATTTCGAGACTCCTCATCATGTCCCCGATCTCATCCGGGACTCCGAACTCCTTCGGTACATCAAAACTCATAAACTCATTATATAACTATCATCGAAACCTTAGGCGTGCGGACCCTACGGTTCGAGAACAATGTAGACATGACCGAGACACGTCTCCGGTCAATAACCAATAGCGGGACCTGGATGCCCATATTGGCTCCTACATATTCTACGAAGATCTTTATCGGTCAGACCGCATAACAACATACGTTGTTCCCTTTGTCATCGGTATGTTACTTGCCCGAGATTCGATCGTCGGTATCTCAATACCTAGTTCAATCTCGTTACCGGTAAGTCTCTTTACTCGTTCTGTAATACATCATCTCACAACTAACTCATTAGTTGCAATGCTTGCAAGGCTTATGTGATGTGCATTACCGAGAGGGCCCAGAGATACCTCTTCGACAATCGGAGTGACAAATCCTAATCTCGAAATACGCCAACCCAACATGTACCTTTGGAGACACCTGTAGAGCACCTTTATAATCACCCAGTTACGTTGTGACGTTTGGTAGCACACAAAGTGTTCCTCCGGCAAACGGGAGTTGCATAATCTCATAGTCATAGGAACATGTATAAGTCATGAAGAAAGCAATAGCAACACACTAAACGATCGGGTGCTAAGCTAATGGAATGGGTCATGTCAATCAGATCATTCACCTAATGATGTGATCCCGTTAATCAAATAACAACTCTTTTGTTTATGGTTAGGAAACATAACCATCTTCGATTAACGAGCTAGTCAAGTAGAGGCATACTAGTGACACTCTATTTGTCTATGTATTCACACATGTATTATGTTTCCGGTTAATACAATTCTAGCATGAATAATAAACATTTATCATGATATAAGGAAATAAATAATAACTTTATTATTGCCTCTAGGGCATATTTCCTTCAGTCTCCCACTTGCACTAGAGTCAATAATCTAGTTCACATCGCCATGTGATTCAACACTAAGAGTTCACATCACCATGTGATTAACACCCATAGTTCACATCGTCATGTGACCTATACCCAAAGGGTTTACTAGAGTCAATAATCTAGTTCACATCATTTATGTGATTAACACCCAAAGAGTACTAAGGTGTGATCATGTTTTGCTTGTGACATAATTTTAGTCAACGGGTTTTTCACATACAGATCCGTAAGTATTTTGCGAATTCTATGTCTACAATGCTCTGCACGGAGCTACTCTAGCTAATTGCTCCCACTTTCAATATGTATCTAGATCGAGACTTAGAGTCATCCAGATCTGTGTCAAAACTTGCATCGACGTAACTTTTTACGACAAACCTTTTGTTACCTCCATAATCAAGAAATATTTCCTTATTCCACTAAGGATAATTTTGACCAATGTCCAGTGATCTACTCTTAGATCACTATTGTACTCCCTTGCTTAACACAGTGTAGGGTATACAATAGATCTGGTACACATCATGGCATACTTTATAGAACCTATGGCTGAGGCATAGGGAATGACTTCCATTCTCTTTCTATCTTCTGCCATGGTCGGGCTTTGAGTCTTACTCAATTTCACACCTTGTAACACAGGCAAGAACTCTTTCTTTGACTGTTCCATTTTGAACTACTTCAAAATCTTGTCAAGGTATGTACTCATTGAAAAAACTTATCAAGCGTCTTGATCTATCTCTATAGATCTTGATACTCAATATGTAAGCAGCTTCACCGAGGTCTTTCTTTGAAAAACTCCTTTCAAACACTCCTTTATGCTTTGCAGAATAATTCTACATTATTTCCGATCAACATTATGTCATTCACATATACTTATCAGAAATGCTGTAGTGCTCCCACTCACTTTCTAGTAAATACAGGCTTTACCGCAAGTCTGTATAAAACTATATGCTTTGATCAACTTATCAAAGTGTATATTCTGACTCCGAGATGCTTGCACCAGTCCATAGATGGATCGCTGGAGCTTGCATATTTTGTTAGCACCTTTAGGATTGACAAAACCTTCTGGTTGCATCATATACAACTCTTCTTCAATAAATCCATTAAGGAATGCAGTTTTGTTTATCCATTTGCCAGATTTCATAAAATGCGGCAATTGCTAACATGATTCGGACAAACTTAAGCATAGATACGAGTGAGAGACTCTCATCGTAGTCAACACTTTGAACTTTGTCAAAAACCTTTTTCGACAAGTCTAGCTTTGTAGATAGTAACACTACTATCAATGTCCGTCTTCCTCTTGAAGATCCATTTATTGCCGGTCATCGGGCAAATCCATCAAAGTCCATACTTTGTTCTCACATGGATCATATCTCAGATTTTATGGCCTCAAACCATTTCGCGGAATCTGGGCTCATCATCGCTTCCTCATAGTTCGCAAGTTCGTCATGGTCTAGTAACATGACTTCCAGAACAGGATTACCGTACCACTCTGGTGCGGATCTCACTCTGGTTTACCTACGAGATTCGGTAGTAACTTGATCTGAAGTTTCATGATCAATATCGTTAGCTTCCTCACTAATTGGTGTAGGTGTCACAGAAACAGATTTCTGTGATGAACTACTTTCCAATGAGGGAGCAGGTACAGTTACCTTATCAAGTTCTACTTTCCTCCCACTCACTTCTTTCGAGAGAAACTCCTTCTCTAGAAAGTATCCATTCTTAGCAACGAATGTCTTGCCTTTGGATCTGTGATAGAAGGTGTACCCTACTGTCTTCTTTGGGTATCCTATGAAGACACATTTCTCCGATTTGGGTTTGAGATTATCATGATGAAACTTTTTCTTATAAGCATCGCAACCCCAAGCTTTAAGAAACGACAACTTTGGTTTCTTGCCAAACCATAGTTCATATTGTGTCGTCTCAACGGACTTAGATGGTGCACCTTTTTTTTAACATGAATGCAGCTGTCTCTAATGCATGATCCCAAAACGATATTGGTAAATCGGTAAGAAACATCATAGATTGTACTATATCCAATAAAGTACGGTTATGACGTTCGGACACACCATTATGCTGTGGTGTTCCAGGTGGCATGAATTTGTGAAACTATTCCACATTGTTTTAATTGAAGACCAAACTCGTAACTCAAACATTTATCTCCGCGACCAGAAAGTAGAAACCTTATTTTCTTGTCACGATGATTTTCCACTTCAGTCTGAAATTCTTTGAACTTTTCAAATGTTTCAGACTTATGTTTCATCAAGTAGATATACCCATATCTGCTCAAATCATCTGTGAAGGTCAGAAAATAATGATACCCTCCGCGAGCCTTAACACTCATCGGATCGCATACATCAGTATGTATTTATTTCCAATAAGTCAGTTGCTCGCTCCATTGTTCCGGAGAACGGCATTTTAGTCATCTTGCCCATGAGGCATGGTTCACAAGCATCAAGTGATTCATAATCAAGTGATTCAAAAAATCCATCAGCATGGAGTTTCTTCATGCGCTTTACACCAATATGACCTAAACGGCAGTGCCACAAATAAGTTGCACTATCATTATTAACTTTGCATCTTTTGGTTTCAATATTATGATTATGTGTATCACTACGATCGAGATCCAACGAACTATTTTCATTGGGTGTGTAACCATATAAGGTTTTATTCATGTAAACAGAACAACAATTTATTCTCTTACTTAAATGAATAACCGTATTACAATAAACATGATCAAATCATATTCATGCTCAACGCAAACACCAAATAACACTTATTCAGGTTCAACACTAATCCCGAAAGTATAGGGAGTGTGCGATGATGATCATATCAATCTTGGAACCACTTCCAACACACATCGTCACTTCACCCTTAACTAGTCTCTGTTTATTCTGCAACTCCCGTTTCGAGTTACTAATCTTAGCAACTGAACTAGTATCAAATACTGAGGGGTTGCTATAAACACTAGTAAAGTACACATCAATAACATGTATATCAAATATACTTATGTTCACTTTGCCATCCTTCTTATCTGCCAATCACTTGGGGTTTCCGCTTCTAGTGACCAATCCCTTTGCAGTAGAAACACTTAGTCTCAGGCTTAGGACCAGACTTGGGCTTCTTCACTTGAGCAACAACTTGCTTGCTGTTCTTCTTGAAGTTCCCCTTCTTCCCTCTGCCCTTTTCTTGAAACTAGTGGTCTTGTCTACCATCAACACTTGATGTTTTTCTCGATTTCTACCTTCGTCAATTTCCGCATTACGAAGAGCTTGGGAATCGTTTCCGTTATCCCTTGCATATCATAGTTCATCACGAAGTTCTACTAACTTGGTGATAGTGACTAGAGAATTCTGTCAATCACTATCTTATCTGGAAGATTAACTCCCACTTGATTCAAGCGATTGTAGTACCCAGACAATCTGAGCACATGCTCACTTGTTGAGCGATTCTCCTCCATCTTTTAGCTATAGAACTTGTTGGAGACTTCATATCTCTCAACTCGGGTATTTGCTTGAAATATTAACTTCAACTCCTGGAACATCTCATATGGTCCATGACGTTCAAAACGTCTTTGAAGTCCCGATTCTAAGCCATTAAGCATGGTGCACTAAACTATCAAGTAGTCATCATATTGAGCTAGCCAAACTATCATAACGTCTGCATCTGCTCCTGCAATAGGTCTGTCACCTAGCGGTGCATCAAGGACATAATTCTTCTGTGCAGCAATGACGATAAACCTCAGATCACGGATCCAATCCGCATCATTGCTACTAACATCTTTCAACACAATTTTCTCTAGGAACATATCAAAATAAACACAGGGAAGCAACAACGCGAGCTATTGATCTACAACATAATTTGCAAAATACTACCAGGACTAAGTTCATGATAAATTTAAGTTCAATTAATCATATTACTTCAGAACTCCCACTTAGATAGACATCCCTCTAATCCTCTAAGTGATTACGTGATCCAAATCAACTAAACCATGTCCGATCATCACGTGAGATGGAGTAGTTTCATTGGTGAACATCACTATGTTGATCATATCTACTATATGACTCACGCTCGACCTTTCGGTCTTTGTGTTCCGAGGCCATATCTGTATATGCTTGGCTCGTCAAGTATAACCTGAGTATTCCGCGTGTGCAACTATTTTGCACCCGTTGTATTTGAACGTAGAGCCTATCACACCCGTTCATCACGTGGTGTCTCAGCACGAAGAACTTTCGCAACGGTGCATACTCAGGGAGAACACTTCTTGATAATTAGTGAGAGATCATCTTATAATGCTACCGTCAATCAAAGCAAGATAAGATGCATAAAAGATAAACATCAGATGCAATCAATATAAGTGATATGATATGGCCATCATCATCTTGTGCTTGTGATCTCCATCTTCGAAGCACCGTCATGATCACCATCATCACCGGCGCGACACCTTGATCTCCATCCTATCATCGTTGTCGTCTCGCCAATCTTATGCTTCCACGACTATCGCTACCGCTTAGTGATAAAGTAAAGCATTACAGCGCGATTGCATTGCATACAATAAAGCGACAACCATATGGCTCCTGCCAGTTGCCGATAACTCGGTTACAAAACATGATCATCTCATACAATAAAATTTAGCATCATGTCTTGACCATATCACATCACAACATGCCCTGCAAAAACAAGTTAGACGTCCTCTACTTTGTTGTTGCAAGTTTTACGTGGCTGCTACGGGCTTAAGCAAGAACCAATCTTACCTACGCATGAAAACCACAACGATAGTTTGTCAAGTTGGTGCTGTTTTAACCTTCGCAAGGACCGGGCGTAGCCACACTCGGTTCCACTAAAGTTGGAGAAACTGTCACCTGCTAGCCACCTTTGTGCAAAGCACGTCGGGAGAACCGGTCTCGCGTAAGCGTACGCGTAATGTCGGTCCGGGCCGCTTCGTCCAACAACACCACCGAACCAAAGTATGACATGCTGGTAAGCAATATGACTTATATCGCCCACAACTCACTTGTGTTCTACTCGTGCATATAACATCAACACATAAAACCTAGGTTCGGATGCCACTGTTGGGTAACGTAGCAATTTCAAAAAAATTCCTACGCACACGCAAGATCATGGTAATGCATAGCAACGAGAGGGGAGAGTGTGATCTACGTACCCTGTAGACCGACAACGGAAGCGTTAGCACAACGCGGTTGATGTAGTCGTACGTCTTCACGGTCCAACCGATCCAAGCACCGTTACTCCGGCACCTCCGAGTTCTTGGCACATGTTCAGCTCGATGACGCTCCCCGGGCTCCGATCCAGCAAAGCTTCGGGGAGGAGTTCCGTCAGCACGACGGCGTGGTGATGATCTTGATGTTCAACCGTCGCAGGGCTTCTCCTAAGCACCGCTACAATATGACCGAGGTGGAATATGGTGGAGGGGGGCACCGCACACGGCTAAGGAACGATCACGAAGATCAACTTGTGTGTCTATGGGGTGCCCCTGCCCCCGTATATAAAGGAGTGGAGGAGGGGAGGGCCGGCCCTCTCTATGGCGCGCCCTAGGGGAGTCCTACTCCCACCGGGAGTAGGATTCCTCCTTTCCTAGTCTAACTAAGAGTCCTTCCATGTAGTAGGAGTAGGAGACAAGGAAGGGGAAGGGAGAAGGGAAGGAAGGAGGGGGCGCAACCCCTCCCCCTAGTCCAATTCGGACTAGGCCTTGGGGGGGGGGCCTGCCCTAGGCAGCCCCTCTCTCTTTCCCGTATGGCCCAATAAGGCCCAATACTTCTCCCCCGTATTCCCGTAACTCCCCGGTACTCCGAAAAATACCCGAACCACTCGGAACCTTTCCGATGTCCGAATATAGTCGTCCAATATATCGATCTTTACGTCTCGACCATTTCGAGACTCCTCATTATGTCCCCGATCTCATCCGGGACTCTGAACTCCTTCAGTACATCAAAACTCATAAACTCATTATATAACTGTCATCGAAACCTGAAGCGTGCGGACCCTATGGTTCGAGAACAATGTAGACATGACCGAGACACGTCTCCGGTTAATAACCAATAGCGGGACCGGGATGCCCATATTGGCTCCTACATATTCTACGAAGATCTTTATCGGTCAGACCGCATAACAACATACGTTGTTCCCTTTGTCATCGGTATGTTACTTGCCCGAGATTCGATCGTCGGTATCTCAATACCTAGTTCAATCTCGTTACTGGTAAGTCTCTTTACTCGTTCCGTAATACATCATCTCACAACTAACTCATTAGTTGCAATGCTTGCAAGGCTTATGTGATGTGCATTACCGAGAGGGCCCAGAGATACCTCTTCGACAATCGGAGTGACAAATCCTAATCTCGAAATACGCCAACCCAACATGTACCTTTGGAGACACCTGCAGAGCACCTTTATAATCACCCAGTTACGTTGTGATGTTTGGTAGCACACAAAGTGTTCCTCCGGCAAACGGGAGTTGCATAATCTCATAGTCATAGGAACATGTATAAGTCATGAAGAAAGCAATAGCAACACACTAAACGATCGGGTGCTAAGCTAATGGAATGGGTCATGTCAATCAGATCATTCACCTAATGATGTGATCCCGTTAATCAAATAACAACTCTTTTGTTTATGGTTAGGAAACATAACCATCTTTGATTAACGAGCTAGTCAAGTAGAGGCATACTAGTGACACTCTGTTTGTCTATGTATTCACACATGTATTATGTTTCCGGTTAATACAATTCTAGCATGAATAATAAACATTTAACATGATATAAGGAAATAAATAATAACTTTATTATTGCCTCTAGGGCATATTTCCTTCATGTTATGACCTTAATACCCTAGATGCATGCTAGATAGCGGTTGATGGCTGGAGTAATAGTAGTGGATGCAGGCAGAGTCAGTCTACTTGTCACGGACGTAATGCCTATATACATGATCATTTCCATGAATAACGTTATAACTATGCGCTTTTGGATGATCCAACCCCATGATCCCTTTGATCAAGGGAGGCACATTTGGATGGTCCAACCCCATGATCCCTTTGTAATGCCACTTCATGTGGACTATATGGTGGGGAAAACAGTATTTCAAAAAAAAATTCCTACGATCATGCAAGATCTATCTAGGAGATGCATAGCAACGAGAGGGGAGAGTGTGTCTACGTACCCTCGTAGACCGAAAGCGGAAGCGTTTAGTAACGTGGTTGATGTAGTCGAACGTCTTCACAATCCAACCGATCCAAGCACAGAACGTACGACACCTACGCGTTCAGCACACGTTCAGCTCGACCTCGGGCTCTTGATCCAGTTGAGGCCCAAGGAGAGTTCCGTCAGCACGATGGTGTGGCGGCGGTGATGATGAAGTTACCGGCGCAGGGCTTCGCCTAAGCACTACAACGATATGACCGAGGTGTGTAACTGTGGAGGGGGGCACCGCACACGACTCAGAAAAATCTTGGAGTGCCTTTGGGGTGCCCCCTGCCCACATATATAAAGGAGGGAGGAGGAGGCCGGCCTAGGAGGGGCGCGCCTATAGGGGGAGTCCAACTAGGATTCCCAATCCTAGTTGGAGTCCCCTCCCTTTTCCAAGAGGGGAGAGAGGGAAGGAGTAGGAGAGGGAGAAGGAAAGAGAGGGGGCGCCACCCCCTCCCTAGTCCAATTCAGACTTGCCATGGGGGGGGACCCTTGAGGCCCTTCTCTCCTTTCCCGTATGGCCTTTTAAGGCCTAATAAATCCCCAGACGAACTCCCGTAACTCTCCGGTACTCCGAAAAATACCCGAACCACTCAGAACCTTCTTGATGTCCGAATATAGCGTTCCATTGTATCGATCTTTACGTCTCGACCATTTTGAGACTCCTCGTCATGTCTATGATCTCATTCGGGACTCCAAAAAAACTTCGGTCATCAAATCACATAACTCATAATACAAATCGTCATTGAACGTTAAGCTTGTGGACCCTACAGGTTCGAGAACTATGTAGACATGACCGCGACACATCTCCGATCAATAACCAATAGCCGAACCTGGATGCTCATATTGGATCCTACATATTCTACGAAGATCTTTATCGATCAAACCGCATAACAACATAGGTTGTTCCCTTTGTCATCGGTATGTTACTTCCCCAAGATTCGATCGTTGGTATCATCATACCTAGTTCAATCTCATTACCGGCCAGTCTCTTTACTCATTCCGTAATGCATCATCCCGTAACTAACTCATTAGTCACATTGCTTGCAAGGCTTATAGCGATGTGCATTACTGTGAGGGCCCAGAGATACCTCTCTGACAATCGGAGTGACAAATCCTAATCTCGATCTATGCCAACTCAACAAACACCATCGGAGACACTTGTAGAGCATCTTTCTAATCACCCAGTTACGTTGTGACGTTTTATAGCACACTAAGTGTTCCTCTGGTATTCGGGAGTTTCATAATCTCAGTCATAGGAACATGTATAAGTCATGAAGAAAGCAATAGCAATAAACTAAACGATCATAGTGCTAAGCTAACGGACGGGTCTTGTCCATCA
The DNA here is from genome assembly GCF_018294505.1 of Triticum aestivum. Lineage (NCBI taxonomy): Eukaryota > Viridiplantae > Streptophyta > Magnoliopsida > Poales > Poaceae > Triticum > Triticum aestivum. Next base: position 86,530,198 of record NC_057800.1, read on the forward strand.
CATCATTCTCTAATGATGTGATCTCGTTCATCAAATGACAACACATGTCTATGGTCAGGAAACTTGACCATCTTTGATTAACGAGCTAGTCAAGTAGAGGCATACTAGGGACACTCTGTTTGTCTATGTATTCACACATGTACTAAGTTTCCTGTTAATACAATTCTAGCATGAATAATAAACATTTATCATGATATAAGTAAATACAAATAACCACTTTATTATTGCCTCTAGGGCATATTTCCTTCAGTCTCCCACTTGCACTAGAGTCAATAGTCTAGTTCACATCGCCATGTGATTTAACACCAATAGTTCACATCACCATGTGATTAGTTCACATCTTCATGTGACTAATACCCAAAGGGTTTACTAGAGTCAATAATCTAGTTCATATCGCTATGTGATTAACACCCAAAGAGTGATCGTGTTTTTCTTGTGAGAGAAGTTTAGTCTACGGGTCTGCAACATTCAGATCCGTATGTATTTTGCAAATTTCTATGTCTACAATACTTTGCACGGAGCTAATCTAGCTAATTGCTCCCACTTTCAATATGTATCTAGATTGATACTTAGGGTCATCTAGATCGGTGTCAAAAGCTTGCATTGACGTAACTCTTTACGACGAACTCTTTTATCACCTCCATAACCGAGAAATATTTCCTTAGTCCTCTAAGGATAATTTTGACCGTTGTCCAGTGATATACTCCTAGATCACTATTGTACTCCCTTGCCAAAATCATGCTAAGGTATACAATAGGTCTGGTACACAGCATAGCATACTTGATAGAACCTATGACTGACGCATAGGGAATGACTTTTCATTCTCTTTCTATTTTTTGCTGTGGTCGGGTTTTGAGTCTTTACTCAACTTCACACCTTGCAACACAGACAATAACTCCTTCTTTGACTGATCCATTTTGAAATCCTTCAAATTCTTGTCAAGGTATGTACTCATTGAAAACACATGTCAAGCATATTTATCTATATCTATAGATCTTGATGATCAATATGTAAGCAGCTTTACCGAGGTCTTTCTTTGAAAAATTCTTATTCAAGTATCCTTTTATGCTATCCAGAAATTCAGTATCATTTTCGATCAACAATATGTCATCCACATATAATATCAGAAATGCTACATATATAGCTCCCACTCACTTTCTTGTAAATACAGGCTTCTCCAAAAGTTTGTATAAAACTATATGCTTTGATCAACTCATCGAAGCGTACATTCCAACTCCGAGATGTTTGCACCAGTCCATTGATGGATCGCTGGAGCTTGCACACTTTGTTAGCACCTTTAGGATGGACAAAACCTTCTGGTTGCATCATATATAACTCTTCTTTAATAAATCCATTAAGGAATGTAGTTTTGATATCCATTTGCCAAATTTCATAAAATGCAGCAACTGCTAACATGATTCAGACAGACTTTTAAGCATCAATACGAATGAGAAAATCTCATCGTAGTCAACACCTTGTACTTGTCGAAAACCTTTTGCGGCAATTCGAGCTTTGTAGATAGTAACACTACTATCAGCGTCCATCTTCCTCTTGAAGGTCCATTTATTTTGAATGGCTCACCGATCATCGGGCAAGTCAATCAAAGTCCATACTTTGTTCTCATACATGGATCCCATCTTAGATTTCATGGCCTTAAGCCATTTTGTGGAATTTGGGCTCATCATTGCTTCCTCATAGTTCGTAGGTTCGTCATGGTCTAGTAACATGACTTCTAGAACAGGATTACCGTACCACTCTGGTGCGGAACGTACTCTGGTTGACCTACGAGGTTCGGTAGTAACTTGATCAGAAGTTTCATGATCATCATCATTAACTTCCTCACTAATTGGTGTAGGCATCACCAGAACTGATTTCAGTGATGAGCTACTTTCCAATTCGAGAGAAGGTATAATTACCTCATCAAGTTCTAGTTTCCTCCCACTCACTTCTTTCGAGAGAAACTCCTTCTCTAGAAAGGATCCACTCTTAGCAACAAAGATCTTGCCTTCGGATCTGTGATAGAAGGTGTACCCAATAGTTTCTGTTGAGTATCCTATGAAGACACACTTCTCCGATTTGGGTTTGAGCTTATCAGGCTGAAACTTTTTCACATAAGCATCGCAACCCCAAACTTTAAGAAACGACAGCTTATGTTTCTTGCTAAACCACAGTTCATACGGTGTTGTCTCAATGGATTTTTAGACGGTGCCCTATTTAACGTGAATGCAATTGTCTCTAATGCATAACCCCAAAACGATAGTGGTAAATTGTTAAGAGACATCATAGATCGCACCATATCTAATAAAGTACGGTTATGATGTTCAGACACACCATTACACTGGGGTGTTCCAGGTGGCGTGAGTTGCGAAACTATTTCACATTGTTTCAAATGAAGGCCAAACTCGTAACTCAAATATTCACCTCCATGATCAGATCGTAGAAACTTTATTTTCTCGTTACGATGATTTTCCACTTCACTCTGAAATTCTTTGAACTTTTTAGGTGTTTCAGACTTATGTTTCATTAAGTAGATATACCCATATCTGCTCAAATCATCTGTGAAGGTCAGAAAATAACGATACCCGCCGCGAACCTCAACATTCATCGAACCGTATACATCGGTATGTATTATTTCCAATAAGTCAGTGGCTCGCTCCATTGTTCTAGAGAACGTAGTTTTAGTCATCTTGCCCATGAGGCATGGTTCGCAAGTATCAAGTGATTCCAAAATCCCATCAGCATGGAGTTTCTTCATGCGCTTTACACCAATATGACCTAAACGGCAGTGCCACAAATAAGTTACACTATCATTATTAACTTTGCATCTTTTGGCTTCAATATTATGAATATATGTATCACTACGATCGAGATTCAATAAACCATTTATTTTATGTGTATGACCATAGAAGGTTTTATTCATGTAAACAGAACAACAATTATTCTTTGACTTAAATGAATAACCGTATTGCAATAAACATGATCCAATCATATCATGCTTAACGCAAACACCAAATAACATTTATTTAGGTTCAACACTAGTCCCGAAGGTAGAGGGAGTATGCGATGGTGATCTTATCAACCTTGGAATCTCTTCCAACACACCACGTCACTTTGCCCTCAACTAGTCTCTGTTCATTTTGTAACTCCTGTTTCGAGTTACTAATCTTAGCAACTGAATCGGTAACAAATACCTAGGGGTTACTATGAACACTAGTAAAGTACACATTAATAATATGTATATCAAATATACCTTTGTTCACTTTGCCATCCTTCTTATCCGCCAAGTATTTGGGGTAGTTTCGCTTCCAGTGACCATTTCTTTTGAAGTAGAAGCACTCAGTTTCAGGCTTGGGTCTAGCTTTGGGCTTCTTCATGGGAGTGGCAACTTGCTTGTCATTCTTCTTGAAGTTCCCTTTCTTTCCCTTGCCCTTTTACTTGAAACTAGTGGTCATTTCAACCATCAACACTTGATGCTTTTCTTGATTTCTACCTTCGCTGATTTCAGCATCGCGAAGAGCTCGGGGAATCATTTTCATCACCCCTTGCATATTATAGTTCATCACGAAGTTCCAATAACTTGGTGATAGTGACTAGAGAACTCTGTCAATCACTATCTTATCTGGAAGATTAACTCCCACTTGATTTAAGTGATTGTAGTGCTTAGACATTCTGAGCACATGCTCACTGGTTGAGCTATTCTCCTCCATCTTGTACGCAAAGTATTTGTCAGAGGTCTCATACCTCTCGACTCGGGCATGAGTCTAAAATACAAATTTCAGCTCTTGGAACATCTTATATGTTCCGTGCCATTCAAAATGTTTTTGAAGTCCCAGTTCTAAGCAGTAAAGCATGGTGCACTAAACAATCAAGTAGTCATCATATCGAGCTTTGTCAAACGTTCATAACGTCTGCATCTGCTCCTGCAATAGGTCCATCACCTAGCAGTGCATCAAGGACATAATTCTTCTGTGTAGCAATGAGGATAATCCTTAGATCACGGACCTAGTCTGCATCATTGCTACTATCATCTTTCAGCTTATTTTTCTCTAGGAACATATCAAAAATAAAACAGGGAGCTATACGCGAGCTATTGATCTACAACATAGATATGCAAAATACTATCAGGTATAAGTTCATGATGAATTAAAGCTCAATTAATCATATTACTTAAGAACTCCCACTTAGATAGACATCCCTCTAATCATCTTAGTGATCACGTGATCCACATCAACTAAACCATGTTTGATCATCACATGAGATGGAGTAGTTTTCAATGGTGAACATCACTATGTTGATCATATGTACTATATGATTCACGCTCGACCTTTCGGTCTCAGTGTTCTGAGGCCATATCTGCATATGCTAGGCTCGTCAAGTTTAACCCGAGTATTCTGCATGTGCAAAACTGCCTTGCACCCGTTGTATGTGAATGTAGAGCTTATCACACCCAATCATCACGTGGTGTCTCAGCACGAAAAACTGTCGCAACAGTGCATACTCAGGGAGAACACTTATACCTTGAAATTTTAGTAAGGTATCATCTCATAATGCTACCGTTGTACTAAGCAAAATAAGATGCATAAAAGATAAACATCACATGCAATCAAAATATGTGACATAATATGGCCATCATCATCTTGTGCCTTTGATCTTCATCTCCAAAGTACCGTCATGATCTCCATCGTCACCGGAATGACACCGTGATCTCCATCATCTTGATCTTTATCAACGTGTCGTCACATGGTCGTCTTACCAACTATTGCTTTTGCAACTATTGCTATTGCATAGCGATAAAGTAAAGCAATTATATGGCGCTTGCATCTTATGCAATAAAGAGACAACCATAAGGTTCCTGCCAGTTGCCAATAACTTTAAAAAAACATGATCATCTCATACAATAAATTATATCACATCATGTCGTGACCATATCACATCACAACATGCCCTGCAAAAACAAGTTAGACATCCTCTACTTTGTTGTTGCAAGTTTTACGTGGCTGCTACGGGCTTAGCAAGAACCGTTCTTACCTATGGCATAAAAACCACAACGTGGTATAATGATTGCTTTTTGATCTTCCGAAAGAACCCTATTCATTGAATGCGATTCAAGTAAAGTTGGAGAAACAGACACCCGCCAGCCACCTATGTGCAAAGAACGTCGGTAGAACCAGTCTCATGAACGCGGTCATGTAATGTCGGTCCGGGCCGCTTCATCCAACAATACCACCGAATCAAGAAACAACTGGTGATGGCAAGCAATATGTATATACCCACACCCACAACTCCTGTGTGTTCTACTCGTGCATATAACATCTATGCATAGACCTGGCTTGGATGCCACTATTGGGGAATGCAGTATTTCAAAAAAGTTCCTATGATCACGCAAGATCTATCTAGGAGATGCATAGAAACGAGAGGGGAGAGTGTGTATACGTACCCTCGTAGACCGAAAGTGGAAGCGTTTAGTAACGCGGTTGATGTAGTCGAATGTCTTCGCGATCCAACCGATCCAAGCACCGAACGTATGGCACCTCCGCGTTCAGCACACGTTCAACTCGATGACGTCCCTCGGGCTCTTGATCTAGTTGAGGCCGAAGGAGAGTTCCGTCAGCATGACGGCGTGGTGACGGTGATGATGAAGTTACCGGCGCAGGGCTTAGCCTAAGAACTACGACGATATGACCGAGGTGTGTAACTGTGGAGGAGGGCACTGCACACAGCTAAGACAAATCTTGGAGTGCCTTTGGGGTGCCCCTGCCCACATATATAAAGGAGGGAGGAGGATGAGGCCGGCCTAGGAGGGGCGCGCCTATAGGGGGAGTCCAACTAGGATTCCCAATCCTAGTTGGAGTCCCCTTCCTTTTCCAAGAGGGGAGAGAGGGAAGGAGTAGGAGAGGGAGAAGGAAAGAAAGGGGGGCGCCGCCCCCTCCCTAGTCCAATTCAGACTTGCCATGGGGGGGGACCCTTGAGGCCCTTCTCTCCTTTCCCGTATGGCCCATTAAGGCCCAATACTTCCCCCGACGAACTCCCGTAACTCTCCCGTACTCCAAAAAATACCTGAGCCACTCAGAACCTTACCGATGTGCGAATATATCCTTCCAATATATCGATCTTTACGTCTCAACCATTTCGGGACTCCTCATCATGTCCATGAGCTCATCCAGGACTCCGAACAAACTTCAGTCATCAAATCACATAACTCATAATACAAATCATCATTGAATGTTAAGCGTGCGGACCCTACGGGTTTGAGAACTATGTAGACATGACCGAGACACATCTACGATGAATAACCAATAGCGGAACCTGGATGCTCATATTGGCTCCTACATATTCTACGAAGATCTTTATCACTCAAATTGCATAACAACGTACGTTGTTCCGTTTGTCATCGGTATGTTACTTGCCCAAGATTCGATCGTCGGTATCATCATACCTAGTTCAATATCGTTACCAGCAAGTCTCTTTACTCATTCCGTAATGCATCATCCCATAACTAACTCATTAATCACATTGCTTGCAAGGCTTATAGTGATGTGCATTACTGAGAGGGCCCAGAGATACCTCTCCGACAATCGGAGTGACAAATCCTAATCTCGATCTATGCCAACTCAACAAACACCATTGGAGACACCTGTAGAGCATATTTATAATCAACCAGTTACGTTGTGATGTTTGATAGCACACTAAGTGTTCCTACGGTACTCGGGAGTTCCATAATCTCATAGTCATATGAACATGTATAAGTCATGAAGAAAGCACTAGCAATAAACTAAACGATCATAGTGCTAAGCTAACGGATGGGTCTTGTCCATCACATCATTCTCTAATGATGTGATCCCGTTCATCAAATGACAACACATGTCTATGGTCAGGAAACTTGACCATCTTTGATTAACGAGCTAGTCAAGTAGAGGCATACTAGGGACACTCTGTTTGTCTATGTATTCACACATGCACTAAGTTTCCTGTTAATACAATTCTAGCATGAATAATAAACATTTATCATGATATAAGGAAATATAAATAACAACTTTATTATTGTCTCTAGGGCATATTTCCTTCACTATAAGCAATAGAACTTGGTTATACCCCTAAAAAAGTTGGCTCTTTTTGCAAAGAAAATGCTTTAACTGGCTCTACAGGCGCCAAATAATAATTGATGTTTATGTTCCTTTGTTTTCCATGTTTTTGTTTCTGTTTCTTTACATCTAACTATCCAAGAATGGTGGCATTGTTCCTTTTTCTTTGGTTGCATGCACAACAATAAATAAACAATTTTAAATAAAAAATGTTTCTTCCAACTTTGCACTGTGAGAAGCAAAAAAATGAAATAGGCAAAAATTTGCATTTTCTCATGCTGTAAAATAGAAAATTCATCTCTAGGGAAAAGGCCCAGAACACTTTTTCTAGTGGGTTACCAGTTTTTTCAAGTAGAAATGCTCAACCTCATATTGTTAATTTTAATAGACTTGATAGCACTTGTGGATTAAATTATCTAGAGGAACGTAGTTGAAGGGTGAACGAGATTATGCCAAAAATCTGTGTGGTATCACTTACATGGTGCTTCAGCTTCTCACTGGAGCCATGAGCCTGCTACTCTATGCACATGTACATGTGTAAATGTGGCTTCATCACCTTTCTTGATGTTATGTTGAGGTCGCCGCTAGCCAATGAACGATCCACCGGGAGCGAAAGCTCGGATTTTGGCTATGGGTTTGTTACCATACGTAGTGGCAATGCTACAAACACATATTATTCGGGTTTCTCTTCAATGGGTGTGTATGTGGTAAATAATGGGGACTGATCAAAAGATCTCCAAAGAGACAAATATTGAATGTCCATAGTTCCAAAACATTAAGCCACAGTGAAACTCTATGCATGATCACTTATTTGGCATAATCCCTTCACGTGACAACCAAAGTTTCAGCAAACAATAATTGAAATGAAGTGCTTAAGAGCCTTCGGGATGAGATAATTGTGGGTATGTTTATGAGCACTAAAGCATCATGTGTTTTGTACATGCCTTTCACTCCCTAACATATGCTTTTATGCCTCTATCAAAGAAGCTCTTCCGTGCATTCCCGACAAGCAAGTGTTGTCTAGACTAAATAGAATGTAGTGTTGCAAAGTTCTTTTATCTAGTAGATAAAAAATGTGTTGATTACCTTTGCTTCACTAACACTTGCACAATAACCATGCCACCGTTACAGCTATACTAAGTTTTCAGGCCAAGAAGCGGAGGGCTATCTAGGCATACGGATTGTAAGTGAACCAAAACCTTCTTGTTATTTCGGTTTAAACAACTATGTTCCTTATGATTTGGGCTTCTCTCTATGTTGCTCAAGGACGATCAAGTTTAAGCTTGGGGGAGTTGATGAGTGATATTTTTACACTCATTCACCCTTGTTTAAACCGAGATATTTCATTTAAAAATATATATTTGCTCCGATATTGCCACTAATGACTAATGAATGCAAAGGATTCCACAAATCCTATCTTTGACGTGTTTCCACAGAAAATGGGCTAAAAGGGGAAGAAATTGCGTGTGAACATGGAAATGAATGGAAATGAAGAAAGAATGAATCAATAGGAGGAGTGCAAGAATAAATAGGACAAAGATGGCGCTTCATACGACCGCGAGCGCTCGTATTTGTGGTCATATGGTGTGGATCTCGAGTCAAGTCATCCACCTGAACAACTTTTATAAAGGGGACCCCATCGAAATGTTAATAGGGGACGTCATTTCCATCTTCATTCCTCTCCACAAACCCTAGCCACCACCATTTCCATCTCCATAGCCACCATCACCACCAGAGTTATTCTTTCTCTATTTCATACTTGTAATCGTGCATTGATACATCTCTAGCATATCTGTAATTTTTGATTGTTCCATGCTATTATATTATCTATCTTGGATGTTTATATGCATTTATATGCCATTTTATATAATGTTTGGGACTAACCTATTAACCTAGATCCCAGTGCCAGTTTCTGTTTTTTCCTTGTTTTTGAGCTTTACAGAAAAGGAATATCAAACGGAGTCCAAATGACCTGAAAATTTACGAAGATTTTTTTATGGACCAGAAGAAGCCCCCGAAGAAAAAGAGTTGGGCCAGAAGAGTCCCGAGCCAACCACAAGGACGGAGGGCACGCCCTACCCCCCGAGAAGGTGCTCCGTCCTTGTCATTGACTCATGGACCCCCTGACATTAAACCGACGCAAAAAATTCTTATAAATCCCAAAAACCCCAGAACATAACCTAGATCAGGAGTTTCGCCGCCGCTAGCCTCTGTATCCACGAAAAACCAATCTGGAGACCGTTCCGGCACCTTGCCAGAGGGGGAAACCATCACCGGTGGCCATCTTCATCATTCCAACGGTCTCCATGACAAGGACGGAGTAGTTCACCCTCGGGGATGAGGGTATGTGTCGGGTGGTTGGTGCGACATATGCCAATGGATGGCTTATTATTGTGGGAGCCAATAAAACATCGCCGGTGCCTGGAAACGGGATAAGGCGAAGACATGCACGCCGGCGAATCTTACCCAGCTTCAGGGCTCTCCGTGGAGATAACACCCCTAATGCTGCTCTGCGGGGTCTCCGCATGATCACTAGCTCGACGGGTGGCTACAGGATGCTCCTTGAGCTGTTTTGTGACAGGATGAAGGAGGGCAAGGCCAGCCCGCACTTCTTCTTCTTGTGGTGTCTAAAACTATCCGAAGAGAGATCCCCTCTGCATGGGAGCCCTGGGGGGTTTATATAGGCCTACCCCCCAGGGGTACAATGGTAATCCGACTGGGCATGGGCCCTAGCCATCTATGTCTATGCCCACCGGCTTCTTCGCCGACTGGTGGGGCCCGCCGACCGGTAGGCCCCGCTAACTGCCGGTCCTCTGGTCGACAGACCGGCCCCACCGCTCGGGGGCTCTGTCGGGGACTGGTTACTGTGGCCCCGCCCTTAGTGGCGAGGGCTTCGTCTTGGCAAGCATGGCTACAGTGCCGCCGCCGGGCGGCTTGTCACTGTAGCCTTACCTCGTCTTATCTCCTTAATGGGGCGCCTCCTTCGAGGGAGTGGACTGGCCGGCTACTGGCAATCGGCCGTACCCCAAGCCGACTGGGGGTGGCCCGGCTGCCTTCGGGTGTCTCCATGACGGATGGGTCCCGCCGCCCACGGGTCGTACTCACGGCTCGTCGTGGGTGACATCATGGTCAATATGGCAACACTGCCACGCTAAACGGGTGAGGTCCGCCCGTACGGCGTACTGTGGCTAAGCGTGCTCCGAGATTCGAGGGTGGTAGGTTTCGCTGTAGCCATGCCCCGTCTCATCGCCGTTATGTGGGTGCAGATTTTGAGGGCACGATCTGGGCCTCCCGCTGAGGGGGGGGGGCTTCTTGGAGTCGGCCTTCTTGTGGCCGGCTTCGTGGAGCCGGCCCTCTCGGGGCTTTCTTCTTGGAGATTTTTAGGCCTAGGCCGCCTTCGCACAGCCGGCCTGAGGGGCAGTCGGCTGGAGGAAGGCGGTCCCACGTCTTGGAAGCTTGAAGGCCCGATTGGCCTATAATTTTTCTGAAGTGTCAAGGGGAGCCGGCTAGGCTACCCATGGTCATTTACTCCATCAGTAGTCCCCGAAGCTGGTTGGGCTCCGAGGCAAAAAAGGAGTCGAGAAGCTCGAACAGCTTCATGTATTGAGGAGCCGAAGCCGGCTTTGATTAGGTGCGCCGTCTTCTGGAGGGCGTCGAAGTTCGTGGGCGGGAACCAAGTGGCGCGCGTGTTAGGCTGCAGGCTGACCGCCCGCCGCCCGCGCTCCATGTGGCCCCCAATGGCTGGACGGGCCCGCCAGCCCACTCGCGCGACGGGATGCCGCCGCAGTCTGGGGCCCGCCACCACTGGGCCACGGCCCACACTCGGATCTTCTACGGCCCGGGCAGACCATGCACCTCCCTGCGGCGGTTGCCACACGCCGTGGAAGCGTAACAAGCGCAGGACGTGGGGGGAGTGGGCGCAGTTAATCCCACGTTCCCCCACGCCTCGCCTCCTCGGCTTCGCCGTACGTGGATTATAAGTAGGGGAGGAGGGGGAGAGGCAAACGCTCGCACGCTCGCCCTCGCCCCGTCCCTTCCGTTTCTTCTTCTATGTTGCCACAACTCCCCGCCGCCGCCCGGCTCTTCGGCCAACCTCCTTGGCCCGCCATTGCTTTGCCGCGGCAGGGTCGCGTGTCTCTCCGTCGCCGCATCTTTCTCGCCGCCGCGTCATCCTCATGGCGCTGTCGAGCTCCTGGGACGGCTCCAATGTCCACGACGATCACGCTGACTTTCTCCGCCGGACGTGGCGGCTGCCGGGTGCGGACTACGTGCGGGTCCGTCTCGCACCGGAGAGGGAGATCTCGCCAGCACCGGAAGAGGACGAGCGGGTAATCTTCTGCTCGCATTGCCTCCACGGCTTTGGCCTGCCGGCGAGCGGGTTCTTCCGCTCCTTCCTCGAACTTTATCATCTCCAGCCGCATCACCTCACTCCCAACGCGGTGATGCTGCTGTCGGCCTTCGTCACCCTGTGCGAGGGTTTTCTTGGCGTCCTCCCCACCCTTGAACTGTGGGGAGAGTTCTTCCAGTGTAAGCTTGGCACTGTTGTTGCGGGCGTGCCCGCCCCATGCGGCGCCTTCATCGCCGTGTGGAGGACGGGCAACAACAACCCGTTTCCGTCCATCCCGCTGATCCAGTCGGTGAAGCTCTGGCAGAAGTCCTACTTCTACATGAAGAATATCGCTCCGCAAGGCGACTTCGTCAACCTGCCGGCTTACGTAGCCGGGCCGCCGGCTGGGAGGCAGCCTTCATGGTCCTTCCAGTCCAGGTCGTTGTCTCCAGGCGGGGCCGCCTCCGTCGCCCGGCTCCGGGTGATGATCTAGTCGGAGGGTCTGTCCGGGGCCGACCTGGTGGCCGCCTTCGTGGAGCGCCGGGTGCTTTCGCTCCAGGGCCGACCTCACATGATCGGCCAGATGAGCGGCCGCTTTGACCTGTGCCGGCTAAGCACCAAGGAGATGCCTCACGCCGAGGTGTCTTATATGGTGAATTATATTTCCAACTGCAAGCTCACCGAGGAGTGGCAATATGGCAAGGAGCCATACTCTCGAGCCAATCCTCCGCCTGTGGTAAGCTTCTCTTCTTTTTTTCTTTGCTTGTTGCCGAGTTCATGGTGGCCGACTCCTGACCAGCCGGCTTTTCTTTGGCAGAACCCCGCGCTTCCGCCGGCAACCAGGGCTGCGGGGGTGGAACGCCAGTTCCTCCCTGACCGCACAATGGACGACGTTGACGACCCGGACCTGGGGGCGGCCGCCATGGAAGTAGACGTCGCAGGGGAGGGCGGCGAGGCAGGTGGCTCTGGGCTTGGGGCCTCCTTCGAGGATTGGCCGGATGATGCCGAGGCCGAAGTTGTTCCGCGCCGTCAGCCGGCGCCCGATCACCAAAGCGCGGGCCCATCCACCGCGCCAGCTCTCCATGGCGGCGCGCAGAAACGCCGGGCTGCGTCGACCTACTTCGACAGTCGGCCCAAGAAACCCAAGAGTACCGCGGCGGCGACCAATCGGGATGAGGCGGCCGCGGAGGCGGCCCGCTTTCGCAAGGTGGTGAAGCAGCCGCAGGCGGTCTCAGCGTAAGTGTCGCTGTTCTCATGCCTTTCTTTTTTCTTCTTCTTCGGTTGATGTTTTTCCAAACCTTTTTTCTATTTATCAAATAGGGCCCCTCTTTCCCTTGGGCGGGTCCCGGCCGCCTCCATAGTCGAAGTCATGGGAGGGTCTTCAAGATCCCGCCGGGTGGATCCCCGCGCCGACCTCCTATAGGCGACGGAGTGGAACGCGCGAGAAGTGCGGGAGGAGCGGGAGGCGGAGGAGCGGAGGGCGGCTCGAGAGGCGAAGCAGAAGTCGGCAGAGGCGCGAGTCGTCGCGGCCGCCAAGGCCCAGGTAGAGGCCGCAGACGCGGAGAGGGAGGCGGAGGCCAAGCAGAACCAGCCTCCGCAGTTTGTCATTCCCCTCCATGTCGCGGCTCCCGACACCCCTGTGCCCCCGTTGGAGGAGGCCGGCCGCGGCCAGCCGGAGATGGAGAGGGAGATGGCGCCATATCCGCCGACTAGAGCGGGCCGAGGAAGCCGGCCTAAAGTGCCGCCCGTGCAGCCGGCTGGAGGCGAGCCGGTCATGGGAGGGGATCTTGTGATCTCGTCGCCGCTTCTCCGGCGCACGGGGAAGGCGACTTCAGCGCCGGACGCGCAGAAAACCGTGGATGCCGGTTCGTCAACCCAGGACCTAGAAGCGGCCAGCGATAGCTCGTCTGGGTGGACGCCGGGCGGCGGGACAGCCATGCTGAATGTGGCGGTGCAGGACGTCCGGAACTGGCTTCAGGCCCAAGCCACCGCGCTGAAGCAGTACACCCTGGAGTTTCTCACGACGCGATCAGTTATTCGGGTGAGTCCTCCTGCTCTTTGTCGATTGCTTTTGATTTCTTCCATGGGGGCGCGTCAGCGCACCCACTGGGTGTAGTCCCCGAGTTCCGAGCCGGCTGCTGAGCAGGCGGCTTGGAACTTCTTGGAAAGCTTGATTGCTGTCTTGTTCTTACTCGCGTCCCTTGTCTTATCTGCAGGAGTACCACAACCTCCGCGCGGCCGCTTTCAACTCCTAGGCCCAGGAGGTGAATCAGAAGGCCACTGATCTGACCGAGAGCCGGAGTAAGTGCTTCGTTTTTCTTTTAAGTGGGGACGCGTTAGCGCACCCACTGGGTGTAGTCCCCGAGATTCAGGCCGACTACCGAGTAGTCAGGTCGGATCTTTTCCTGACGACTTATTTCTTTATATTTGCAGGGGCCAATGTTGACTTGAGGAGCCAGCTAAGCGGAGCCCAGTCCTCCCTTCGTGCCAAGGAAGATGAGTGCGCCGCGTTGGCCCAGGAGCACGATCGCCTGGCCAAGAAGTTAGCCGACCAGGAGGAGAGCCACAAGGCTTCCCGGAAGGCGGCATAGGACAGCGAGGCCGCCCTCAAAGCCGAATATAAGACCGAGGCGGCAAACTGGGCCGAGACGAGGCAGGCACTGAGCCAAGGCTATAGCGGGGTGGAAGACTTGATTGACGGTAGGCCGCCTTCTTCTTTGATTCCTTGCCCGCCTCCTACTATCTGATTCATTTTTTGACTTTATGCCACTGCTTTCCTCTTTGTGCAGATTACTTTCCCGGCTACTCTGCCGCCGCCACCCAAGCCATCGAGGCCTACCGCGACACGCGACGGCAGGCGGGGGCCGAGATCGCGTCGGGTGCCAGCCGGTCACTTGAGGAGCACCTCCTGGGGCTTCAAGCCCGCCTGCAGCCGGCCCACCGCATGATCCACCGTCTTCAGCGCGCCGGGGCGCAAGTGCTAGCCTCCCTCTGGCTTGGCGAGGTGATTCCGCGCACTCCAAGTCAGACTGCCGACTGGCTGGAGGTCGCAGTCGGCCGTCTCGAGGCTTGGAAGGTGTCAGCGGCCCGGTCTGGCGCAAGGCAGGCACTGGAGTTCGTCTGAGCCTGGTATCCAGGGCTGAACTTAGACCAGCTGGCACCTGGCGGCAGGAGGCTGACGAGGAGCTAGAGGCGGTGCGGTCGGCTATCATCCAGCGCGCCTCGGCGATCGCCGAGTACACCAACACCAGCGCCTTTGCCCCTGAGGTGGATGACGCCGGCGTCGCTCAGCCAGAGGAGTGGTTCGGGCTGAACCCGGCCGAAGGTGAAGACTCGACGGAGGAGATTGCCTCTAGTGATGAGGGCGAAGGGGAAGAGGGAGAGGATGATGAAGACGCTGTGTCGGATGGTGAAGCGACCAGCCCGCCTCAGCCCGATCGTGCCTCTAGCAATGATGCCGAGACTCGCCAGCCGGTCACTCCTCCAGCCGGCACCGCCGACTTCGCCAACCTACCCAACTCGCCCGTTGTTCCCCTGGCTTGATCCGCCATCCTTGCTTTCCTGCTTGTTACTCTTTTGAACAATCTTTAAATTTGCGCAGTTCCACCCATTGGGGGTGTACTCAGACTATGTTGAATGCTGGCCTTCGAAGGTCTTTTGTGTAAATATTATGCATGTGTTTGGCTTCCATTTATGTTTGCTTTTTATCCTTTGGCTTTTTCCTTTGCCGCCTTCCCTTGGCCGCCGCCTTCCCAGCCGGACAGCTGCTCTGCAGTCTGTGGCCGGAGAAGGACTTGGTCGTTTTGGGAAGGCAAGTACTCGAGCTTTCTCAGATTGTAGCAAGGTGAACGGGAAGCCGGCCAGCCAACTGCTCTGGTAGCCGGCTGGCGGGGTGGGAGGCCGGCTCGCGTTATATAAGTTCGTTGGTCCTTAGCCGTTTTTCGCGTGGGCATCCTTTCCTGCCCTTGGCTCTTGCCAGTCGGACAATCGATTCTTCAAGCTATGACTTTTGGCAAGAAGGGGCTTGGGTGTCGGCATGCTACTTGTCTGACTGCAGGTGGAACTTTAGATATAACTTGAGGCGGCGAGTCCCCGGGCCGACTGGTCGAACCCGGTGCCGGACGAAGAAAGCAAGCATAGTAACATAATCGTATGCGTGATACTCATCCTTCATAGATAAAAGAGGGTAGTTCCCGAGTGCTCCTTGGGGCACCCCTTGTCTCGTACTTAGTACAGATGGTAGCGTGCTACGTACTGCTTTTTAACTGTAAAATCTTCGGAGGAGATTGGCGTTCCATGGTCGTTCCGACTCCTTGCAGGAATCATCTCTCTTGCGTGCCTTCGGCTTCTGCGCGTCGATTAGGTAGTAGGAGTCGTTGCCTAAAGCTCTGCTGATGATGAAGGGGCCCTCCCAAGGGGCCGAGAGCTTGTGCTGGACGGCTGTTCGCTGGATCAGCCGGAGCACAAGATCGCCCTCTTGGAAAGATCTTGGCTTGACCTTCCGGCTGTGGTAGCGGCGCAGACCCTGCTGATAGATGGCGGACCGACTGAGGGCTAACATCCGGCCTTCTTCTAGCAGGTCAACACCGTCTTCTCATGCTTCCTTGGCTTCCGCCTCCGTGTACATGGTGACCCGAGGCGAGTCGAACTCGATGTCAGTTGGGATGATAGCCTCGGCACCATATACAAGGAAAAAAGGGGTGAAGCCGGTCGACTTGTTTGGGGTAGTGCGCAAACTCCAGAGGACGGCCGACAGCTCGTCGAGCCAACAGTCGGCCGAACGCTCTAGTGGCACGACCAGTCGGGGCTTGATGCTAGAGAGGATGAGGCTGTTTTCTCGCTCGACCTGGCCGTTTGACCGCGGGTGGGCAACGGACGCTAGGTCCAGGCAGATGCCGTGTGTTGCGCAGAAACGTGCTAGTGCTCCCTTTGCAAAATTTGTGCCGTTGTCGGTGATGATGCTATGCGGCACGCCATACCGGGTTGTAATGAAAGTAACGACAGTCGGCCCATTCAGCTTCTTGATCGGCTTTGCCTCAATCCACTTGGTAAATTTTTCCACAGCGACGAGCAGATGTGTCATGCCGCCGCGTGCCGTCTTGAACAGGCCCACCATGTCCAGCCCCCAGATGACAAAGGGCTAGGTGAGGGGGGTGTTCTTCAGTGCAGAAGCCGGCAGGTGTTGCTTGGAGCTGAAAACTCGGCACCCTTTGCAGTGTTTGACTAGTTCCTTGGCGTCTTCCAAAGCAGTCAGCCAGAAGAATCCATGGCAAAAAGCTTTGGCGACGAGTGATCTTGAGGCTGCATGGTGGCCGCATTCGCCTTGGTGGATGTCCCTGAGGATTGCTATGCCCTTCTCTGGTTCGACGCAGCGCTGGAAGACTCCAGTGACGTTGCGCCTAACAAGCTCTCAGCTGACGATTGTGTAGGCTCCGGCTCGGCGTTGAACCTGTCTTGCCGAGATCTCGTCGGTTGGCAGCTCTCTGTTTACTAAGAAGTTGAGGATGGGATGGGCCCATGATGGAGCTGTGACTTCTATTGTTAGGACTGCCACTGTGATAGGGGCGGGTGGGCTGGGTGGTGAAGAGTTGAAGTCGGAGTCGGCCACCGCCTGTTGTGTTGATGCAGTCCCCGGGCCGGCTGCAGTAGCCCCCGGGCCGAGTTTCGAATTCCCCGGGCTGGGTGAGACTATGGCAGTCCCCGGGCCGCCTGTTGGAGTCCCCGCGCCGCCTGCTTGGTTTCCCAAGTCAGATCCGACTGCGTTGGGGTCAGGCGGCACGAAGATGGAATCAGATTCTGAAGATGGCTTGATAGACGGCTTGAGGAGGCGGTGGAGAGAAACGTCGGCTGGTATGGCTTGCCGGGTGGATCCTACTCGTGCCAGGGCATCTGCTTGCATGTTGTCGGCACGTGGTACATGAAGGAACTCACATCCTTCAAAATATCCACTGATTTGCTGGACGAGGAAACGATAGCTCGCCATGTTTGTGTCCTTGGCGTCCCAGTCACCGGATGACTGTTGGACCACCAAATCCGAGTCGCCATAGCATAGGATCCGGCGGATGCCGAGCTCTTTGGCTAGCCGGAGCTCGTGTATGAGCGCCTCATACTCGTCCACATTGTTGGAGGCGGCAAAATGAATTTGCAATGTATACTTGAGCTTGTCGCCCTTGGGAGAGGTGAGGACGATGCCGGCTCCCAAGCCGGTGTGCATCTTGGACCCATCGAAGTGCATCCTCCAGTGAGTGGAGTCGGGAGCCGGTGGCAGGTATTGGGTTTCGGCCCAATCGACGAGGAAGTCGGCCATTGCCTGGGACTTAATAGCGGTGCGGGGCTGGTAGAAGATCGCATAGGGGGGCAGCTCAATGGCCCATTTGGCCACCCGGCCGGATGCATCCCGGCTGAGGGAGTCCTGGATTAGGGGGTGTACGGATAGCCGGAGTATACCTTCAGCCGGACTCCTGGACTATGAAGATACAAGATTGAAGACTCTGTCCTGTGTCCGGAAGGGACTTTCCTTGGCGTGGAAGGCAAGCTTGGCGATACGGATATGAAGATCTCCTACCATTGTAACCGACTTTGTGTAACCCTAACCCCATCCGGTGTCTATATAAACCGGAGGGTTTTAGTCCGTAGGACAACATACACATCAACAATCATAGCATAGGCTAGCTTCTAGTGTTTAGCCTCCTCGATCTCGTGGTAGATCTACTCTTGTACTACCCATATCATCAATATTAATCAAGCAGGACATAGGGTTTTACCTCCATCGAGAGGGCCCGAACCTGGGTAAAACTTCATGTCCCTTGCCTCCTGTTACCATCCGGCCTAGACGCACAGTTCGGGACCCCCTACCCGAGATCCGCCGGTTTTGACACCGACACCGGCTGCCTATGATCTCGGCGAGCGGGGCAGTACACATGACCATGATGGGGTGCTCTTGAAAATAGGGCTTGAGCTTCTTGGCAGCGAAGTACACACCATAGCACATCTTCTAGTAGTGTGGGTAGTTCTTCTTCGAGGTGGATAAGACTTCGCTTAAATAATACACCGGCCTCTGGACCGGCTGAGCCCGGCCTTCTTCTGGGCGCTGGACTATGATGACTGTGCTGACCACTCGGCTAGTAGCGGCAATGTAAAGGAGCATGGGCTCCTTTTCAGCCGGTGCCGCCAAGACAGGCGGCATGGTCAACATCTTCTTTAGCTCGTGGAAGGCTTGGTCCGCCTGGTCGTTCCACTCGAAATGAGCAGACTTCTTCATGAGTCGGTAAA
This sequence comes from Triticum aestivum, assembly GCF_018294505.1. NCBI lineage: Eukaryota > Viridiplantae > Streptophyta > Magnoliopsida > Poales > Poaceae > Triticum > Triticum aestivum. Next base: position 86,548,879 of record NC_057800.1, read on the forward strand.
GGGGGAGGGCTTTCTCTCCGAGCTGGCTGATGAAGCGGTTCAGGGAAGCCAAGCATCCGGTGAACTTCTGGACATCCCGCAGCTTGGTGGGAATCTCCATTCTCTCTATGGCCTTGATCTTCATTGGGTTGCACTCGATGCCGCGTTCGGAGACCAAGAAGCCTAGGAGCTGGCCGGCTAGTACTCCGAACATGCATTTCTCAGGGTTGAGCTTGATTTCAAATCGGCGCAAGTTTTCAAATGTCTCTCTAAGGTCTTCCAGCAAGGTGCCACGCTTCTCCGTCTTCACCACAATATCGTCTATGTAGACGTGGGCATTTCTGCCGAGCTGCTTAAGGAGGCATTTCTGCATGCAATGCTGAAAAGTGGCACCGGCATTTCTCAAGCCGAATGTCATAGTCAGGTAGCACAAGGCTCCGAATGGTGTGATGAAGGCGGTTTCCAGGCGGTCAGCTGGATCCAACTTTATCTGGTGGTAGCCTGAGTAGGCATCCAAGAAACTCAACAGCTCGCATCCGGCTGTGGAGTCTATTACCTGATCAACCTTGGCAGGGCGAAAGGATCTTTGGGGCAAGCCTTATTGAGGCTGGTGTAGTCTATACACATGCGCCATTTGTTATTTTTCTTTAGCACGAGGACCGGGTTGGCGAGCCACTCTAGGAAGAAAACTTCCATAATGAAGTCGGCTGCCAGAAGCCGGGCTATTTCTTCTCCTACAATCCTTCTCTTCTCTTCTGATAGTTTGCGGAGGGGTTGTTTGACTGGTTTTGCACCTTCTCAGACGTGTAGCTTGTGCTCGGCGAATTCCTTCGGCACACCCGGCATGTCCTCTTTGTTTCTTTGGCCGGCTGAAAAGAACCTTGGGTATCACAGTCCTTGGGGTCGGGGGATAGGGCCGGCTGCTTGCCGGCCATGGCCACGACTCGGTCCAGTATCTTCTTCTCCTCAACAATTACAAGGGACACGGCCAGCCGACTGCTGGCAGCCACACACTCAAAGGATTTCTTGTAGTCTCCAGCTATGGTGATGATGCCCTTGGAACTTGGTATCTTCATCTTGAGGTAGGCATAATGGGGTACATCCATGAACTTGGCCAGGGCAGGTCGGCCAAGCAACACGTGGTAAGGGCTCTCTAGATCCACCACTTCAAACCACACTACTTCCCGGCGGAAATGATCCTTGTCCCCGAAGAGGACGTCTATCTTGATCTTGCCGATTGGGGAGCAAGATAGGTCGGGAACAATGCCATGGAACACGGTCCGACTGGGCATGAGCTGCTTCGTCTTGATGCTTAGCTTCTCCATGGTGTCACGGTATAGTATCTTGATACTTCTCCCACCATCTATCAGCACGCGGGAGAAACGGCCGGCTCGCCTTTCTGTAGCGAGGGTGGCATCCAGAACCAATGCGTAAGAGCCGGGAGACGGCATCACCTCTGGGTGATCTGTCCGGCTCCAGCTAATAGGCCTTTCTGACTAGTGCATGAACACAGGGTTGTTGGAGGCGACTGCGTGGACTTCTTGGTGTTGTCGGCGTCGGCTACGCCGATCTTCTGGCTGGCTTGTAAAGACGACGTAGGCGGCATGCTCGCCGGGGTATTCGTCTTGAACTGCCCCGACCGCTGGTCGAGCAGCCGGCTGCGGAGGAGCCGGAGGCGGCTGACCAGCAGACGGAGGTGGCGCCATCCCCTCACCCTTGGAGATCCGTGTGAACCAGCAGCATTTTCTGGTTGTGTGGTTTGAAGGCTTTGTGCCGCTGTGAAACTTGCAGGGGGCATCAAGTGCTTGCTCGTAGGAGAAAGCCGGCTGCCAAGCCGACCTGCCGCCCTTCTGCTTCTTGGGTGCGAGCCGCCCTTCGGGTTGTTCGTCTTCGGCTGTGGCCACCTGCCGACTGGTGGAAGGCGGCAGGGGAGCCTTGCGCTTGTGGTCGTTCTGGTACGGCCGTCGGCTGGACTCGCCAGCCGGTGTCTTGGTACTTGGAGCGAGAACCTTCCCAGAGGCGTCTACACGAAGCTCGGTCTTCATTGAGGAATCGGCTGTGGCGTATTTATCAGCTATGATCAGCAGCTCGTCAAGCGTAGTCGGCTCGTCGCAGAGGAGTCGGTGCTTCAGGAGGGTGCCTTCTCGGCACTCGGTGGTGAAGTACTCTATAGCTTGAACCTCGTGCACTCCCTCGCAGGAATTGCGAAGCTCGGCCCAACGCGTGAGGTAGTCGCGAGTCGATTCGTTGGGCCCTTGAACACACAAGGAGAGCTGTCGGGGCTTGGGAGCCCGCTTGTAGGTGCTGGTGAAGTTACGGATGAAGGCTTCAGCGAAGTCTAGCCAGCTGTTGACGCTGTAAGGCTTGAGGCTGTTGAGCTAGGTGCGCGTCGTGCCTTGGAGCATGAGGGGCACATATTTTACAGCAACACACCTGTTGCCGTTCGCGATGCTAACCGCGGTGGAGTAGTCAATCAACCAATCCTTCGGCTTCACCGAGCCGTTGTACTTGGGCGTGTCTCTTGGGAGCGAGAACCCTTTGGGGAAGGGCTCGTCGTGGATGCGGGGGCCGAAGCAAGGCGGGCCGACATCATCTTCTTCTTCTAGGGCCAGGGATCGCGCAAGGCAGTCGATCCGGTGGCGGGCATCATTCTCGCCGACTCCTTCGTGGTGACCCAGCCGGCCGCTGAGAGCAGATGCGTGACAGGCGACGGGGTAGGGTATCTCTCCCCACGAGGCAGAGGAGGAGGGGGGTTACCCCACCACTCCATGGCTCAAGGGCGGCCCTCTGCGTCACGCTCGATGGAGATTCGAGTCCGGCTGCGGCTGGCAGCCGACTCCTTCTCTTTTCTCGCGCGGGTGCTGCCCGCGGTCGGTGTTCGGGACGTCGCGCCATGCTCTCGGCGCGGGGGAGGACTCTCTGCACGGACGCCGGCTTCATGCCGCTCTGTGGCCACGTCGATAAGTTGCTGGATGCGTCTGGTCATGTAGGGGAGCTCATCAGGCCCCAGCCCATTCAACTCGTCTGCGGCTGCCTGGGCAGCGCGCAAGTTCACGAGAGGCGTGGCATAGACTGGGCGGTCCGCTCCCAGCATGTCGGCGATAGCCGCGCCGTGTTTCTTGACGATGCCGACGCGGCTCGGCCATCAGGAGGCGGCACGGTCGACCTCGCGCTGGTGAGCCTTGGTGAGGTGTCTCACGGTGGCTAGCTTCTGGCCCTCCGCAACGAGGGCGAGGTGGCGCGCCTCCAATGTATTGGCATCCACGTCAGCCGGGACGGGGGCGGACAAGTCGTGCAGCGCTGTCTGCAAGGTGTTGTGGGCGTTTTTGCCTGAGGCGGTGCCGTGGCTGATGACCAGTACCTCGGTGATGGCACTGCCGCTGCTGTCGGCTTGAGGAAGAGGGTCGTTGATGATTACCATGTTGGTGGGGAAGGCGTCAAGGGATGCCGTGTCGGAGTCGACAAGCATTGGGTCGGTGGAGCCAACCGACTCCAAGTCCGCGGCAAGCTCGCCGGACACATGGAGTTGGTCGAGGAGGCTGACGATGTGGATCTCGGGGCAGTCTGTGCCCGCGTCAGATGCGGGCTCGTCGTAGATGCGAGCCTCGCCAAGAAGATCGGCGAGGCAGCTCACCGCGCAGGCGTCAACGACGTCTTGCAGCGCGTCGGGGCAAGCGCCACCGGGCGAGCCGGGCTGGCTACGCACGTTGGGAAGGAAGTGGGTTCCCATCCAGAACAGGTCTCCGGACGACAGTTCACCTGGCCCCATGGTGGGCGCCAAATGTCGGGTGGTTGGTGCGACATATGCCAATGGATGACTTATCATTGTGGGAGCCAATAAAACATCGCCGGTGCCTGGAAACGGGATAAGGCGAAGACATGCACGCCGGCGAATCTTACCCAGCTTCAGGGCTCTCCGTGGAGATAACACCCCTAATGCAGCTCTGCGGGGTCTCCGCATGATCACTAGCTCGACGGGTGGCTACAGGATGCTCCTTGAGCTGTTTTGTGAAAGGATGAAGGAGGGCAAGGCCAACCCGCTCTTCTTCTCCTTGTGGTGTCTAGAACTATCCGAAGAGAGATCCCCCTCTGCATGGGAGCCCTGGGGGGTTTATATAGGCCTACCCCCAGGGGTACAATGGTAATCCGACTGGGCATGGGCCCTAGCCGTCTTTGTCTATGCCCACCGGCTTCTTCGTGGACTGGTGGGGCCCGCTGACCGGTGGGCCCCGCCGGCTGCCGGTCCTCTGGTCGACAGGCCGGCTCCACCGCTTGGGGGCTCTGTCGGGGGCTGGTTACTGTGGCCCCGCCCTTAGTGGCGAGGGCTTCATCTTGGCAAGCATGGCTACAGTGCCGCCACCGGGCGGCTTATCACTGTAGCCTTACCTCGTCTTATCTCCTTAATGGGGTGCCTCCTTCGAGGGAGTGGACTGGCTGGTTACTGGGAGTCGGCCGTACCCCAGGCCGACTGGGGGTGGCCCGGCCACCTTCGGGTGTCTCCATGACGGATGGGTCCCACCGCCCATGGGTCGTAGTGATGGCTCGTCGTGGGTGACATCATGGTCAATATGGCAACAGTGTCGCGCCGAATGGGTGAGGGCCGCCCGTACGGCGTACTGTGGCTAAGTGTGCTCTGGGATTCAAGGGTGGCAGGTTTCGCTGTAGCCACGCCCCGTCTCAGCGCCGTTATGTGGGTGCAGATTTTGAGGGCACGATCTGGGCCGCCCGCTGAGGGGGGGGGGCAGCTTCTTGGAGTCGGCCTTCTTGTGGCCGGCTTCGTGGAGCCGGCCCTCTCGGGGCTTTCTTCTTGGAGATTTTTAGGCCTAGGCCACCTTCGCACAGCCGGCCTGAGGGGCAGTCGGCTGGAGGAAGGCGGCCCCATGTCTTGGAAGCTTGAAGGCCCGATCGGCCTATAATTTTTCTGAAGTGCTAGGGGGAGCCGGCTACGCTACCCATGGTCATTTACTACGTCAGTATGTACCAATAGCTATGTGGCACGATCTTGATGCATCGTGAGCTTTGCTATTATAGAAGGATCTTATGATGTTTCTCCCCCTCTACCTCCTTGTAATGGATTGAGTTTTCCCTTTGAAGTTATCTTATTGGATTGAGTATTTAAGGATTTGAGAACACTTGATGTATGTCTTGCATGTGCTTATCTATGGTGATAATGGGATATTCACATGACCTACTTGATGTATGTTTTAGTGATCAACTTGCGGGTTCTGTGACCTTGTGAACTTATCCATAGGGGTTGGCACACATTCTCGTCTTGACTCTCCGATAGAAACTTTGGGCACTCTTTGAAGTTCTTTGTGTTGGCTTGAATAGATGAATCTGAGATTGTGTGATGCATATCATATAATAAAACCCGCGGATACTTGTGGTGACATTGGAGTATCTAGGTGACATTAGGGTTTTGGTTGATGTGTGTCTTAAGGTGTTATTTTAGTACGAACTCTAGGGCTGTTTGTGACACTTATAGGAATAGCCCAATAGATCGATCAGAAAGAATAACTTTGAGGTGGTTTCGTACCCTACGATAATCTCTTTATTTATTCTCCGCTATTAGTGACTTTGGAGTGACTCTTTGTTGCACGTTGAGGGATTGTTATATGATCCAATTATGTTATCATTGTTGAGAGAATTTGTACTAGTGAAAGTATGAACCCTAGGCCTTGTTTCCAAGCATTGAAATACCGTTTTTGCTCACTTTTGCCACTAGTTAGCTTGCTGTTTTATATTTTCAGATTTCAAAAAACCTTTATCTACTATCCATATTGCACTTGTATCACCATATCTTCACTGAACTAGTGCACCTATACAATTTACCATTGGATTGGGTGTGTTGGGTACACAAGAGACTCTTTGTTATTTGGTTGCAGGGTTGTTTGAGAGAGACCATCTTCATCCTACGCCTCCCACGGATTGATAAAAACCTTAGTTCATCCACTTGAGGGAAATTTGCTATTATCCTACAAAACTCTACGCTTGGAGGCCCAACACGAGTCTACAAGAAGAAGGTTACAAACTAGACATCAAGCTCTTTTCTGGCACCGTTGTCAGGGATGCTAGGTAAGCGAGACTCACATCCCATCAACGAAGCTCTTTTCTAGAGTCGCTGCCGGGGAGGTGAGTGCTTGAAGGTATATCTTTAGATCTTGCAATTGAATCTTTTAGATTCTTGTTTTATCACTAGTTTAGTCTATAAAAGAAAACTACAAAAAATGGAATTGAGGTTGCCTCATATGCTTCATCTTTTTAATGTCTTTCATGAAAATAAGGATTCCGATAATTGTGCCAAAGTGTTAGAAGAAGAATGCATTAAAATGTTTGGCACTAAATCCTTGAATAATGAGCATGATTGCAATGTTGTTAGTATGAATTCTTTGAATATCCATGATACTAATGATATGCAAAGCTACAAGCTTGGCGATGCTATGTTTGATGAAGATGATAATTTTTGTCCCCCCAGTTTTGATGAACAAATTTATTATGATGATAGCATGCCTTCTATTTATGATGATTATATTGATGAAAGTGGGTTTGGAGGAGTGTCAACTCTAGGTAGTATTGATCCCACTATTTTGGAGGGTGTTGAATCTTTTCACAATATTGATAAAAGTGGATTTGGAGAGGTCATGGCTTTATTTAATGATGATTCCACTATTTTGGAAGAGGTTCCAATTGATTATGAGAACAAAGTTGCTATCTATGATGATTATTGTGATGACATGTATGCTATAAAGAATAATGATAACCATGAAACTTGTCATCGTGATTTTAATTTTCAATTGGATTATGCCTCACATGATAGTTATTTAGTTGAGTTTGCTCCCACTACTATTGATGAGAATAAATTTGTTTATGTGGAGAGTAATAAATTTTCTATGCTTGTGGATCATGAGAAGAATGCTTTATGTGATAGCTATATTGTATAATTCATTCATGATGCTACTGAAAATTATTATGAGGGAGGAATATATGCTTGTAGGAGTTGCAATAATAGCAAGTTTCCTCTCTATGTGTTGAAAATCTTGAAGTTATGCTTGTTTTACCTTCCTATGCAAGTTCATTCTTGTTCCCATAAGTTGTTTCCTCACAAAATCCCTATGAATAGGAAGTGGGTTAGACTTAAATGTGCTTGTCATATGCTTCATGATGCTTCCTTTATGCTTCAATTCTTATCTTTTATGTGAGCATCATTGAAATCATCATGCCTAGCTAGAAAGGCATTAAAGAGAAGCGCTTGTTGGGAGACAACCCAACACCATTACCTACTGTTTTGTGTGTTAAGATGATTATTCTACTGTAGTAATCATGTTTTATAGCTTTTGTTTCAATAAAGTGCCAAGTAAGACCTTTGGGATGGCTTACGGTGATAGTTGATTTGATCTTGCTGAAAAACAGAAACTTTTGCGCTCAGGAAAACAATTCTCATTTTTAACAGAAGCATGATAAAATACTAATTCTTTTTGCAGAAGATTAATAAACAAATAGCTTAGGTTGTCCTAATTTTTCAGAATATTTTTGAGCTACAGAAGTATTCGAGAGTTACAAATTACTATAGACTGTTCTATTTTTGACAGATTCTGTTTTCTTTGTGTTGATTGCTTATTTTGATGAATCTATGAGTAGTATCGGAGGGTATGTGATATGTCTCGAACGTATCTATAATTTTTGATTGTTCCATGCTATTATATTATCTATATTGGATGTTTTTATGCTATTTTATATGATTTTTGGGACTAGCCTATTAACCTAGAGTCCAGTGCCAGTTTTTCCTTGTTTTTGAGTTTCATAGAAAAGTAATATCAGATGGAGTCCAAATGAGTTGAACATTTACGGTAATTTTTTATGGACCAGAAGAAGCCCCCGAAGCAAAAGAGTTGGGCCAGAAGAGCCACGAGGCCTCCACAAGGGTGGAGGGCACGCCCACCCCCTTAGGGCGCGCCCTCCGTCCTTGTCGTCGCCTCGTGGACCCCCTGACTTGTTCTCGATGCCAAAAATTCCTATAAATATAGAAACCCCCAGAAATAAATGTAGATCAGGAGTTCCGCCGCCGCAAGCCCCTGTAGCCACGAAAAACCAATCGGGAGCCCGTTCCGGCACCCTCCCAGAGGGGGAAACCATCACCAGCGGCCGTCTTCATCATACTGTCACTCTCCATGACGAGGAGGGAGTAGTTCACCCTCGGGGCTGAGGGTATGCACCAGTAGCTATGTGTTTGATCTCTCTCTCTCTCTCTCTCTCGTGTTCTTGATTTGGCACGATCCTGATGTACCGTGATTCTATTATAGTTGGATCTTACGATGTTTCTCCCCCTCTACCTTCTTGTAATGGATTGAGTTTTCCCTTTGAAGTTATCTTTATCGGATTGAGTCTTTAAGGATTTGAGAACACTTGATGTATGTCTTGCATGTGCTTATCTATGGTGACAATGGGATATTCACGTGATGTAGTTGATGTATGTTTTGGTGATCAACTTGTGGGTTCTATGACCTTGTGAACTTATGCATAGGGGTTGGCACACTTTTCGTCTGGACTCTCCGCTAGAAACTTTGGGGCACTCTTTGCAGTTCTGTGTGTTGGTTTGAATAGATGAATCTAAGATTGTGTGATCCATATCATCAAACCCGCGGATACTTGTGGTGACATTGGAGTATCTAGGTGACATTAGGGTTTTGGTTGATGTGTGTCTTAAGGTGTTATTTTAGTACGAACTATAGGGCTATTTGTGACACTTATAGGAATAGAGCAATAGATCGATCATAAAGAATAACTTTGAGGTGGTTCCGTACCCTACAATAATCTCTTCATTTATCCTCCGCTATTAGTGACTTTGGAGTGACTCTTTGTTGCACGTTGAGGGATTGTTATATGATCTAATTATGTTATCATTGTTGAGAGAACTTGCACTAGTGAAAGTATGAACCCTAGGCCTTGTTTCTAAGCATTGCAATACCATTTTTGTTCTCTTTTGTTACTAGTTACCTTGCTGTTTTTATATTTTCATATTACAAAAACCTATATCTACAATCCATATTGCACTTGTATCACCATCTCTTCGCCGAACTAGTGCACGTATACAATTTGCCATCGTATTGGGTGTGTTGGGGACACAAGAGACTCTTTGTTATTTGGTTGTAGGGTTGTTTGAGAGTGACCATCTTCATCCTACGCCTCCCACGGATTGATAAACCTTAGGTCATCCACTTGAGGGAAATTTGCTACTGTCCTACAAAACTCTGCGCTTGGAGGCCCAACACGAGTCTACAAGAAGAAGGTTGCATAGTAGACATCAAGCTCTTTTCTGGTGCCGTTGTCGGGGAGGTTAGTGCTTGAAGGTATATCTTTAGATCTTGCAATCGAATCTTTTATTTTCTTGTTTTATCACTAGTTTAGTCTATAAAAGAAAACTACAAAAAATGGAATTTAGGTTGCCTCATTTGCTTCATCTTTTTAATGTCTTTCATGAAAATAAGGATTCTGATAATTCTGCTCAATTGCTAGAGGAAGAATGCAATAAAAATGTTTGACATACAACTTTGAATGATGAGCATGATTACAATGTTGTTAGTATGAATTATTTGGATATCCATAGTACTAATGATGATTGCACTAGTCATGATAAAAATATCTCTTATAAGCATGTCAATTTTTAGTGGAGTGCATAGAGTTTGCTGTTACATACCAAAAAGGGAAGATAGATTTTGAAAGAGGCATAAGTATTTAGAAACTAAATGGTTGTAAGAGAGGCTAGATGTTTGTGCTGAAAAATTTAATATTTTTAGCCATCCTTGTGAACTTTGCCATGAACATGGTCATTTAACTATCCAATGCAAATTGTTTCATGATCGAATCGTGTCCAAAAATTGTGATGACTTGATTTCCCTTGGGCATGATAATGAACTTAGTTTGCTTCTGGGATATGAAGAAATGAAACGTATAACTAGGTATATTCCAGAATATAACCTTGAGAAATTTCTTGATTTTGATCTAGAGGAAATTTCTTTGTACTGTGCGGTAAATTACATTGAGAATCCTTATATTTCCAATTACTTAAAGACAAGAAAGAAAATAGAAGATGAAGAGAATACTAATGAAGGGGAAGAGGTTTCCAAATATCCTCCTATTTTCTCTTATGATGAATCACGTAATGAGGAGGAGCTTTTTATTCAACCAATCTCATCAATAAGGAGCTCCAAAAGGGTGATAAAACCCACACATGATGTGAAGAAGAAAAAGAAAAGACGAAGAAGCAAAGGTAAAAGGTATCACTCCCAAGTGATGCTGCTCCTATTATTGTTATGCCTATTGCTCATTGTGATGATTATGATTGGGAAAGTAATGATACTTGTTATAATCTTGAGAATCTTTTTGGCACCAACTTAGAAAATTGTGATGATAATAATTGCTATACTATTGGTGTTATCCATACTATTAATAATGAGAGTGATTATGCCTATGATATGCAAATGCCCAAGCTTGGGGATGCTATGTTTGATGAGAATGACATGTTTGAAAATTATTTGCTGCAATTTGATTATATTTAGAAAGCTTGTCATAATTATTATTACCCTTTTTCTGAACATTATTCTTTTAATGTGGAAACAATTTATAGTATTCGAGTTTCTTATGATACTCTCACTATTTCGAATGAGAAGATTTTTTGCTTATGTAGAGAGTAGTAAAATTTCTATGCTTATGGATCATGAAAGTAATGCCTTATGTGATGGTTGTATTGTTGAACTCATTCATGATTCTACTAAAAATTATTATGAGAGAGCAACTTATGCTCCTACATATCTCAATAATATCAAGTTTCCTCTTTATGTGTTGAAAGTTTTGAAGTTATGCTTGTTTTACCTTCCTACGCTAGTTGATTCTTGCTCCCACAAGTGGTTTGCTCACAAAATACCTAGGCATAGGAAGTGGGTTAGACTTAAATGTGCTTGTCATATGCTTCATGATGCTCCTATTATGTTTCAATTCCTATCTTTTATGTGAGCATCATCGAAATCATCATGCATAGCTAGAAAGGCATTAAAGAAAAGCGCTTGTTGGGAGACAACCCAACATTTATACCTACTGTTTTGGTGTGTTCACATGATTATGCTACTGTAGTAATCATGCTTTATAGCTTTTGTTTCAATAAAGTGCCAACTAAAGCCTTTGGGATGGTTTACGGTGATAGTTGATTTGATCTTGCTGAAAGACAGAAACTTTTGTGCTCAGGAAAACAATTATTATTTTTAACACAAGCGTGATAAAATACTGATACGTCTCCAACGTATCTATAATTTTTGATTGCTCCATGCTATATTATCTACTGTTTTGGACTATATTGGGCTTTATTTTCCACTTTTATATTATTTTTGGGACTAACCTATTAACTGGAGGCCCAACCCAGAATTGTTGTTTTTTGCCTATTTCAGTGTTTCGGATAAACAGAATATCAAACGGAGTCCAAACAGAATAAAATCTTCGGAAATGTGATTTTCTCACCGAACGTGATCCAGGAGACTTGGACCCTACTACAAGGGATCAAAGAGGTGGTCACGAGGGTGGGGGGCGCCCCCCCTAGGGCGCACCCCTGCCTTGTGGGCCCCTCGGTGCTCCATTGACGTACTCCTTCCTCCTGTATATACACATGTACCCCCAAACGATCAGAACAGGAGCCAAAACCCTAATTCCACCGCCGCAACTTTCTGTATCCACGAGATCCCATCTTGGGGCCTGTTTCGGAGCTCCGCCGGAAGAGGGCCATCATCACGGAGGGCTTCTACATCATCCAAGCCCCTCCGATGAAGTGTGAGTAGTTTACCTCAGACCTTCGGGTCCATAGTTAGTAGCTAGATGGCTTTTTCTCTCTCTTTGAATCTCAATACAAAGTTCTCCCCCTCTCTTATGGAGATCTATTCAATGTAATCTTCTTTTTGCGGTGTGTTTGTTGAGACCGATGAATTGTGGTTTTATGATCAAGTCTATCTATGAATAATATTTGAATATTTTCTGAATTCTTTTATGCATGATTGGTTATCTTTGCAAGTCTCTTCAAATTATCCATTTGGTTTGGCCAACTAGATTGCTAGTTCTTGCCATGGGAGAAGTGCTTAGCTTTGGGTTCGATCTTGCGGTGTCCTTACCCAGTGATAGAAGGGGCAGCAAGGCACGTATTGTATCGTTGCCATCGAGGATAACAAGATGGGGTTTATTTCATATTGCATGAATTTATCTCTCTACATCATGTCATCTTGCTTAAAGTGTTACTCTGTTTTTAACTTAATACTCTAGATGCATGCTGGATAGCGGTCGATGAGTGGAGTAATAGTAGTAGATGCAGAATCGTTTCGATCTACTTGTCACGGAAGTGATGCCTATATACATGATCATGCCTAGATATTCTCATAATTATGCACAATTCTATGAATTGCTCAACAGTAATTTCTTCACCCACCGTAGAATACTTATGCTCTTGAGAGAAGCCACTAGTGAAACCTATGGCCCCGGGTCTATTCTCATCATATCAATCTCTATCACTTTTATATTGTTTTGCTATTTACTTTGCTTTTAGTTTTTACTTTGCATCTTTATATCAAAAATACCAAAAATATTTTATCTATCAGATCTCACTCTCGTAAGTGACCGTGAAGGGCTTGTGTCAGGACCCCGACTCAATGCCACATCGATCTAGCATGTAACACCTCATATCACTTTGCGGCCTCACGCACGGTATTCCCACGGGTGTCGCATTACCTTTGCCCGGGACCGTTTGCGCCTTTTGGCACACGTATATGACAGTGTCGCTAGCATCCATATGATAAGGAGCCCGGGCTGACATGTCTAGTCGTAAACCCAAAGTGGCACAAACTTACAGGGACAGGCATCCATGACCCAACATCGAACGTGTCGGTCATCAGCGAGTGAATCCAGGCTGTAGCACTGGGCTAGCAGGACTCCGGTGAACCGGGCTGTAGCGGGCTAACAGGACTCCGGTATTCATCGCGTGACATTTCCCCGAAGGGACAGACACAGGAACGAAGAAGGACACATGCTGGCCAGCCTAAGTGTTCCGGAGCAGCAGCAAGCTACCATGGCTCAGTGGAAACACTAGGAGACATTTCCCGGTAAGAGAGGCTACTAAGGATAAACAACTAGATAGCCAGATCCCACACATACCAAGCATTTCAATAACATACACACAATATGCTCGATATGTGCAAATACAACATGGCATCACAACATGACTCTACGACACAAGTAAATATTCAATAGGCTCCGAGGAGCGAGATATTACAAACATGGGTCTTATGACCCAACAATCAGAGCATACAAGTCAAAGCACATGCGGAAGCTTAACATGTCTGAGTACAGACATCTATAAATGAAAAAGGCTGAGAAGCCTGACTATCTACCAATCCTGCCGAGGCACAAGATCGTAGCTGAGGTAACAAGCTAAACGTCGAAGACCACGCGGAATTACTAGTGAGACTGAAGTCTCTCTGCAAAAACATAAAATAGGCAAACGTGAGTACAAATGTACCCAGCAAGACTTACATCAGAACTATCTACATATGCATCATTATCAACAAAGGGGTGGTGGGGTTTAACTGCAGCAAGCCAGCTTTGACTCGGTGGCTATCCTAAACTACGACTGCAATGTAACTCTTTTGAGGTGGCGCACACGAGTCCACATATTCACCAACCAATACACCACTATGGATCCGCTCCCGTCTCCCTACGAGAACGCCATCCATAGCACTCACGCTTATCTTGCGTATTTTAGAGTATCCACTTTCACTTGTCTATGAACTGATATAAGCAACCCAGAAGTCCTTTTCCGCGGACACGGCTATTCGAATAGATGATGATAACCCTGCAGGGGTGTACTTCTTCATACATGTTTCCACCACTTAGCGTCTGCACACGACATGTGCTCGGCAGACTTCAAGCGAAAGCCGACGTGGGTGTAGACCACGACCTACCTAAACACTCAAGTCTCTAGTCCAGGTTTATCGCCTATTCGGGTTCCATCCATGAGGAGATCCGGCCGGAGTTTCGCTCACAGCCCCAAACGATGTGAACAGGGTTCCGTGACACCAAACGGGCGCCCGGTATACCCGGCCACGTGCCTACCGCATCACAGCCCACCCCTACGGTCAGCGCTGTCCACGGCCTCTAGCATACTACAAACACCAGAAACTACTTGCAACTCCTGGACAGAGGACAAGGGTGAATAAGAAGTCGAGCGGGGTCATATTTCAGGGCCCAATGTATGGTAGTAGCTGAATCATGGATCACAAACACAGAACTCAGTTCCTGAGGACGGCTTCAATGAGACAACCCACCATGTACTCCTACATGGCCTCTCACCGCTACCTTTACCAAATCGTGTTCACACACTTAGCTCACACACAGTAGGACATGTTCACACGCCTCTGATTCATCCCCGATGAATCAGACCTGACTCAACTCTAAGCAGTATCAGGCATGACAATCAAGCATGAATGAGTAGGCACAACAGGGCTCAAACAACTCCTACTCATACTAGTGGGTTTTAATCTATTTACTGTGGCAATGACATGTCATGCAGAGGATAAAGGGGTTCAGCTACCGCAGCAAGTAACAGTTGAATCGGTGTTGTCCTAATGCAGTAAAAGAGAGCAGGAGCGAGAGAGTGGGATTGTATCGGAATGAACAAGGGGGTTTTGCTTGCCTGGCACTTCTGAAGATAACATTGAGTCTTCATCAGTGTCAACGATCACATCATCGGTATCACGTCTATCGAGAGGGGACAATTACCAGCAACATAGAAGGGAACTCAATCAATGCAATGCACAATATGATGCATTATCATGACATGTCAAAATGAATGTGTTTTGGGCTAATGCATCTAAAACCAGATTAAATGAGGTTGGTTTGAATACAAGATTCAAATTCAAACTCCATATGTGATTATTCAAACGCCATTTAATTGATTTGTGCTAAACAGCAGCTATAAGTTGTTCTAACATGCATGAAAATGGTACAGATGGATTCCTTGAATTTTTCTGATAATTTTTCATATATAAATTATTTAATTTGGAGTTACGGTTAATTTTCTATGATTTATTGAAGTTTTAGCTATTTTCTGAAATTCCTGAAATAATAATAAATCCAGAAATGATTTATGGCGTCAGCCCCACGTCACTGTGACGTCAGCAGGGTCAACTGGGCGCCCCAGGTCAAACCTGACATGTGGGGGCCACACGTCAGTGACACAGGAGCTAATCCCGGTCAAACCCAGCGCTGACTGGGGTTTGACCAGGGGTGGGGCCCACTGTCAGTGGCTGTGGGTTTAATTAGTGGGGCCATTAACACTGATTAAGCGTGCCCCGTCGGCAGTCGCCGGAGTATGGCCGGCGGCGACCATTCCGCACGGCGGCGCGGCTCAGATTTGAGCTAGGGCGATGGTTTGGCGCGCGGTTTGGCTCATTAGAACGTCCGCGACGCGGCGCATCCAGCGGTGGCTGTGGCCGCGGCTGGGGTGACCGGTAGCGGCAACTACGGCGAGAGAGGCGGCTACCGGAGCTCGGGCATCGCCTAAGACGATGCTATGGTGCGGCTACGGACGAACCGATGGGAGTTTTCGGCTCCTGGGAACATCTCGAGCCCGAGGGCGTGCTCAGACGCGAGCTAGGACACCTGTGGCCACGGCGGTGCCATGGCCGGCGGCGAGGAGTGCTCGGCAAGGTGGTTAGGGCGGCTAGAGTACGGGAACGAGCGCGAGGAGGAGGGGGAATGGAAGAGTAGCTCACAGCGGATCTGGTGGAGGCAACGGCGAGGCCGGGGAGGGGCTGGAGCTCGCGAATCCTCGAAAGTTCGCCGGCGGCCGAAGGTTGGGGCGAGCTTGAGGGCGACGCTGCAGGGCTTCCGGAGGGCCGTGGATCGGTAGGGAGGAAGAGGGGGTCGGGGCGGAGCTTCCTGGGGCGTCGGTGAGGCGTGGGGTGGCCGGTAGCCACGGTGGCTCTCGTCGGTGGCGGCGGCTCCGTTCGGGTGAGGAGAACAGAGGAGGGGGAGAGTGTTCCGGGGAGAGGATGAGGACGCGGGAGAGTGAGGAAGAGAGGCAGGGAGGTGCGTGGCGTCTCCGGGCGTCGAGGAGGAAGCAGGAGGTGGCCAAGCGCGACGGCGGTGCTCGCCACCGAGCTGCTTCGTGCGCTGGCACGGGAAGAAGACAGGAGAAGGGGGGGCCAGGTGGGCTGGGCCGCGCAGGTGGGCTGCACAGTGTTGGGCTGTGGGTGGCTGCCAGGTAAGCTGAGGTAAGTGGCCCAGGTAGGTTTCCTGCTCTGTTTTATTTTTTTCTTCTGTTTTGTTTTATTTAATATCTTTTGCCATTGTTTTTTTTGAATTTAAACAAATTCAAACAATGCCAAAAACTCCTCTGAATAATTTTATTTTGCTAGATGGACTTTTCCAAAAGCTTATAAAATATTTCAGGGGTATTTGAAATTATATTCTAATTATATGAATATAATTCAAATTCAAATAGCTAATGATTTAAATTCAAAGTCCCAAAAATAAATTCTTAAAAATGTTCAATATTTTGGTTGGGACCAGAACCCTTGCCAAAAATTATCAAACATTTAAGAAGAGCATTTTGGAACAATGAATGAGATTTTTAGGGTTTTTGCCCTTCTTTTATTTAGGGTTTTGAGGCTTCCAATTTCCCTCAGTTCATGTTTCAAAAATTTAAATATGATGCACAGATGGAAGCAAGCATAGGTCAGGACAGAACTAGGGATGTGACAACTCACCCCCGCTAAACAAGAATCTCGTCTCGAGATTCAAGCGTAGGGTAAGGTGAAGGGTAACGCAGTCTAGTATAATCTTCACGATCCAGGTTGCACTTCATAGGAACGTTGATTCGATCACCATCTTTGTCTTGTCGTCTTGTTCTGAGAACTCCAACTAATCATGACATGAAGAGGAAAGGAAAACTCTAGAAGGATCGATCTTCTCGAAGGTCGAACAACTCAGGATTAACTCTCGGAATGTGACATAGAAACATCTCTCGAGCCGAGAGACGAAGCATACCTCTAGAGGGATGGAGTGGAGCAGGTGACGAGGTTCACTAGGTAGACAGCAATTCCAGACTTAAGAATGTGGTGATCGGTTGTCAACATAGCGAGGAGTTGAATTGCCATGATACCACGACGAAACATCCTGGAGAAGGGTGATTCGTAGATTATTATCTTAAGTGGCAAAAAGAATTACCTTTGATATAGAGATCTTTGAGACTCTCTATATCAGCCTAAGGCAAATCACAGCAATCGACTGGCGGGGATCGGTAGAATGGCATACTCAGACTTGGATGATGTGGATTACCCTGTTGAAGACAACGTAATGGATGAATTTGCTTATCACCGGAAATGGATGAGACCCATGGTAGAATGGCACATTGGCGGTGCCAGCTGGGAACAAAATGCAAATGCTGGGAATGATTCTGGTAACTGGGGAAGAACCCAACAATAGAGAGTGAGTTCACTGTTTGAGTAGGTCATAGCATTGCCGAGGGAACTGAGAGCAACCCAGTTAGTGCCGAGGATAACACGTAGCGCTTGTGCGTGCTCTCAAGAACTTGAGCATTTCCACAATCATCAAGATTCTACCAATATCCGTGTCAAGGATCCTGGCAACACAACATACCACCATGATGAACAACGATGGACGATGCAGATGCATAGGAAGATAACATCAACTCAGATTTCACCCTAGTGAGGCCAGGGAAACAAAATCTGGATGATCGACCGAGAGACATTTAGCACTCCGCTCCTAATGTTCTCCTTGACGTGCTAGTATAACCCATTCATGGATATGGTTTGCTAACTAGAACATCAAGTAATGGTCGGACTTCGAGAGCAATAGAATCCATAAGGAACAGTTACGGAGGTAAATCCTACGAAATCCTTATGGGGAGGTGGCCAATTTCCTCAAACAAGATACTACAATAATAGGTCTTCCGGCTGGGTGTGTTGGCCACGACATCCACTTTACCGGTTATCGAGGGACCAATATTATAGTTCTTGGGAAATGTTCCAAACATCACATCTGCCTGAGATTCAGCTCTGGTTGGTGTTAGGATATTCCAGGCTCATCGAGTCTTAGGAAGAAAAATGAAAGTTTGCAACACAAATCGACGAGATGACGTTGCGAGATTCTTGGGGAATGAACTACGATAGTAAGCTCCAAAACATGAGCTGGTTCTGCTACAAACATGTGAACACGTTGTCCCAGACAAGCATGCCCACATGGTAGTCTTACAATAAAACACTACCGAGTTCTGGTTGGGAACCATCAGCGAGGATATCGAAGTTCTTTCATAAGTCCGTATTAGCTCTTATGAAGATACTCCTTCTCCTTGAACAAATCAGTCAGTGGCTTGGTGTGCTAGGATACACATATGGAATGAAGGTTGCAAGTCTCCAGACCACAGAATACTTCGCACATGTGCATGACTGACTTGCGATGATTCCAGAGGAAGCAACATTGACTTTCTCGAGTCCACGGCGGCAACTTGCATCAAATGCACATGAATTAAAGGAAGTCACTACCTTCATCCAAACATATGCTTCATGAGCTAGCATGAACAAATGCTTTCAAAAGTTTCCAACACTAACTTAATGTTCAACAAAATCATGGAGGAGATAAGGATGTTGTCAATGGGCTCAACAACAATTCATCTAGGTTTCCTTTTAAAAGGAATTCCATAGTTAAGTGAACACGGTGATAGCATTGGTCAGACCAAAGATGTAATGGTGTATGCTCGAGGGATCAACCACGAATAAGACAACATTACGAGCATCGTTGGTACTGATTTGATTTGACGATAGCCCACACTCAAATCAAAGGATTGATAAGACAATAGGTCCAGCAACTGATCACAGGGACCAACCGATGAAGATATCATCTTCTTCAACACACACTACACAAGAATATCCCTTTGGGACGAACTAAGTCAGACAAGTTTTTATCTTCCAGCTCTCCAAGTTGTTGTCTAGCTTAACCAACTAGCTCAGGGATATCTAACACCGATTCTTGGAGAGAAGGTGGTTCATAAGAAACCAATTTGATCACGAGCTCAACATAACGGTCAGGTGACGACCTGGTGATACTTCTGAGAGGACATTCAGAAAATCACGAACCACCGGTATGTTACTAAGCTCGAGAACAATCTCGCTTTTCAGGGCAAGACGATATGATCAAATGAGTGAGGACTTAAAATAATTCCTATCTCATTGGTCGAGGAGTGCACCAGAAATAGGGACTAGGCAGCACAATCAGTCTTAGGGTGACGATTCAATAATCAACACGCTAAGAATGAGGTTATCGTCCATTTAACTACCAAGCAACAGAGTTGCTAACAGTATTGATTTCACACGCCATGATCCATTTGTCGGTATTCCGGTTATGATAACACAGGAACCGAGGAATGAACAATGATGGCAAGAAGTATCATTGTACCAAGAGTTCATAGGATGGTGTGCAATTCCTATAACAATCCCGATATAAAGATGGTAATACTCCAAGGTAGAGCAGAACAAAAGCTGGATTAGCAATTTGATCTGCGGAGCACAACTTCTTTGACCCAATCCTGGATATGGATGAGGTACTGGAGTTTGTTTCTCCTAGTCATTCTGAAATAGAATGGCTTGGCGGACCACAAGGGTAATAGGCATCGACGAACGAATGCACGCATACTCTTGACTATCAATTGATAGACGAGGGTCAGAATGCAACTAAAGAGAACATCTCAAAGGAACATACAATTTTCTGAGTTGTGGATGCATAGATTAGTATGTCGGGCGAGATCAACATTTCTTCCGGATAACCCATGCAGAAAAGTAGAACTGGCAGGGCCATAACATATAATGGAGAACTCATCAAGAGCACTCTGGTTGTGATCGTTCAGTTCAACGAGGAACTTCTGCCATAAGTAGTTCATGGTATTTGGAAGAAGGATGTACCACGAACCTCGAGAACTATAGCAAAGGTTACTAATATCCTAAAGGAACTAGCAAACCCTATCAACATGAAGTAAGTAGAGTGAATCTCGGGTTCAAAACCCAAGGAGTAGAATACCTACTACTAAGTAGCATCACGGGATGCTTTCGAGAATGATGGCCAGAATCATCACACTGGAAACACAAATCATGGCTAAATTACTAGATGATCCCCTAAGACACCTAGGGTCATAATAATATCTCCAACATATATGTCAAGGTAACGAAGTACCTCAACTCACTGATTAGTGTGGTTAATCTGGCCCATGGGAACATT
This sequence comes from Triticum aestivum, assembly GCF_018294505.1. NCBI lineage: Eukaryota > Viridiplantae > Streptophyta > Magnoliopsida > Poales > Poaceae > Triticum > Triticum aestivum. The sequence continues at coordinate 86,569,177 of NC_057800.1, forward strand.
GAAACGGGAAGAAAGGATTTGCAATTGCATCAGACTACTTAGAAACCTGGGATGACTCGGACAGCATAACGGCTGTAAATGCTCAGAAAAGATTTGAGACATTCATATAAATGGTGGCATAACCACTCAGAAGCACAATATCAAGGTCTCGAGATCAACAGTTAACATACAGAAGATAGTAGGAACTGAACTGAGGCTTGAATCAACAATCTTATAAGTCTACGGATTAGTAACACGTGATCCTAATAGAAAGAAGAGATAGCCTAGTTCTTAATCCCCGTAGAAGAGAAGATGATGACTCAGATCAGAAAGCCATGAGGTATAAGGAGTAAAAAGAGCCTTACGTTCCATCCCACAATCAATTCCCTTACATAACTAAAGAATATCTAGACTCAACTTTGACCAGTTTGGCTTGGTAATCCTACAGGCAGTCAAGCTCTGATACCAACGCTGTCAGGACCCCGACTCAATGCCACATCGATCTAGCATGTAACACCTCATATCACTTTGCGGCCTCACGCACGGTATTCCCACGGGTGTCGCATTACCTTTGCCCGGGACTGTTTGCGCCTTTTGGCACACGTATATGACAGTGTCGCTAGCATCCATATGATAAGGAGCCCGGGCTGACATGTCTAGTCGTAAACCCAAAGTGGCACAAACTTACAGGGACAGGCATCCATGACCCAACATCGAACGTGTCGGTCATCAGCGAGTGAATCCAGGCTGTAGCACTGGGCTAGCAGGACTCCGGTGAACCGGGCTGTAGCGGGCTAACAGGACTCCGTTATTCATCGCGTGACATTTCCCCGAAGGGACAGACACAGGAACGAAGAAGGACACATGCCGGCCAGCCTAAGTGTTCCGGAGCAGCAGCAAGCTACCATGGCTCAGTGGAAACACTAGGAGACATTTCCCGGTAAGAGAGGCTACTAAGGATAAACAACTAGATAGCCAGATCCCACACATACCAAGCATTTCAATAACATACACACAATATGCTCGATATGTGCAAATACAACATGGCATCACAACATGACTCTACGACACAAGTAAATATTCAATAGGCTCCGAGGAGCGAGATATTACAAACATGGGTCTTATGACCCAACAATCAGAGCATACAAGTCAAAGCACATGCGGAAGCTTAACATGTCTGAGTACAGACATCTATAAATGAAAAAGGCTGAGAAGCCTGACTATCTACCAATCCTGCCGAGGGCACAAGATCGTAGCTGAGGTAACAAGCTAAACGTCGAAGACCACGCGGAATTACTAGTGAGACTGAAGTCTCTCTGCAAAAACATAAAATAGGCAAACGTGAGTACAAATGTACCCAACAAGACTTACATCATAACTATCTACATATGCATCATTATCAACAAAGGGATGGTGGGGTTTAACTGCAGCAAGCCAGCTTTGACTCGGTGGCTATCCTGAACTACGACTGCAAGTAACTCTTTTGAGGTGGCGCACACGAGTCCACATATTCACCATATCAATACACCACTATGGATCCGCTCCCGTCTCCCTACGAGAACGCCATCCATAGCACTCACGCTTATCTTGCATATTTTAGAGTATCCACTTTCACTTGTCTATGAACTGATATAAGCAACCCAGAAGTCCTTTACCGCGGACACGGCTATTCGAATAGATGATGTTAACCCTGCAGGGGTGTACTTCTTCATACATGGTTCCACCACTTAGCGTCTGCACACGACATGTGCTCGGCAGACTTCAAGCGAAAGCCGACGTGGGTGTAGACCACGACCTACCTAAACACTCAAGTCTCTAGTCCAGGTTTATCGCCTATTCGGGTTCCATCCATGAGGAGATCCGGCCGGAGTTTCGCTCACAGCCCCAAACGATGTGAACAGGGTTCCGTGACACCAAACGGGCGCCCGGTATACCCGGCCACGTGCCTACCGCATCACAGCCCACCCCTACGGTCAGCGCTGTCCACGGCCTCTAGCATACTACAAACACCAGAAACTACTTGCAACTCCTGGACAGAGGACAAGGGTGAATAAGAAGTCGAGCGGGGTCATATTTCAGGGCCCAATGTATGGTAGTAGCTGAATCATGGATCACAAACACAGAACTCAGTTCCTGAGGACGGCTTCAATGAGACAACCCACCATGTACTCCTACATGGCCTCTCACCGCTACCTTTACCAAATCATGTTCACACACTTAGCTCACACACAGTAGGACATGTTCACACGCCTCTGATTCATCCCCGATGAATCAGACCTGACTCGACTCTAAGCAGTAGCAGGCATGACAATCAAGCATGAATGAGTAGGCACAACAGGGCTCAAACAACTCCTACTCATACTAGTGGGTTTCAATCTATTTACTATGGCAATGACAGGTCATGCAGAGGATAAAGGGGTTCAGCTACCGCAGCAAGTAACAGTTGAATCGTTGTTGTCCTAATGCAGTAAAAGAGAGTAGGAGCGAGAGAGTGGGATTGTATCAGAATGAACAAGGGGGTTTTGCTTGCCTGGCACTTCTGAAGATAACATTGAGTCTTCATCAGTGTCAACGATCACATCATCGGTATCACGTCTATCGAGAGGGGACAATTACCAGCAACATAGAAGGGAACTCAATCAATGCAATGCACAATATGATGCATGATCATGACATGGCAAAATGAATGTGTTTTGGGCTAATGCATCTAAAACCAGATTAAATGAGGTTGGTTTGAATACAAGATTCAAATTCAAACTCCATATGTGATTATTCAAACGCCATTTAATTGATTTGTGCTAAACAGCAGCTATAAGTTGTTCTAACATGCATGAAAATGGTACAGATGGATTCCTTGAATTTTTCTGATAATTTTTCATATATAAATTATTTAATTTGGAGTTACGGTTAATTTTCTATGATTTATTGAAGTTTTAGCTATTTTCTAAAATTCCTGAAATAATAATAAATCCAGAAATGATTTATGGCGTCAGCCCCACGTCACTGTGACGTCAGCAGGGTCAACTGGGCGCCCCAGGTCAAACCTGACGTGTGGGGGCCACACGTCAGTGACACAGGAGCTAATCCCGGTCAAACCCAGCGCTGACTGGGGTTTGACCAGGGGTGGGGCCCACTGTCAGTGGCTGTGGGTTTAATTAGTGGGGCCATTAACACTGATTAAGCGTGCCCCGTCGGCAGTCGCCGGAGTATGGCCGGCGGCGACCATTCCGCATGGCGGCGCGGCTCGGATTTGAGCTAGGGCGATGGTTTGGCGCGCGGTTTGGCTCATTAGAACGTCCGCGACGCGGCGCGTCCAGCGGTGGCTGTGGCCGCGGCTGGGGTGACCGGTAGCGGCAACTACGGCGAGAGAGGCGGCGACCGGAGCTCGGGCATCGCCTAAGACGATGATATGGTGCGGCTACGGATGAACCGATGGGAGTTTTCGGCTCCTGGGAACATCTCGAGCCCGAGGGCGTGCTCAGACGCGAGCTAGGACACCTGTGGCCACGGCGGTGCCATGGCCGGCGGCGAGGAGCGCTCGGCAAGGTGGTTAGGGCAGCTAGAGTACGGGAACGAGCGCGAGGAGGAGGGGGAATGGAAGAGTAGCTCACAGCGGATCTGGTGGAGGCAACGGCGAGGCCGGGGAGGGGCTGGAGCTCGCGAATCCTCGAAAGTTCGCCGGCGGCCGAAGGTTGGGGGCGAGCTTGAGGGCGACGCTGCAGGGCTTCCGGAGGGCCGTGGATCGGTGGGGAGGAAGAGGGGGTCGGGGCGGAGCTTCCTGGGGCGTCGGTGAGGCGTGGGGTGGCCGGTAGCCACGGTGGCTCTCGTCGGTGGCGGCGGCTCCGTTCGGGTGAGGAGAACAGAGGAGGGGGAGAGTGTTCCGGGGAGAGGATGAGGATGCGGGAGAGTGAGGAAGAGAGGCAGGGAGGTGCGTGGTGTCTCCGGGCGTCGAGGAGGAAGCAGGAGGTGGCCAAGCGTGATGGCGGTGCTCGCCACCGAGCTGCTTCGTGCGCTGGCACGGGAAGAAGACAGGAGAAGGGGGGGCCAGGTGGGCTGGGCCGCGCAGGTGGGCTGCACAGTGTTGGGCTGTGGGTGGCTGCCAGGTAAGCTGAGGTAAGTGGCCCAGGTAGGTTTCCTGCTCTGTTTTATTTTTTTCTTCTGTTTTGTTTTATTTAATATCTTTTGCCATTGTTTTTTTTAATTTAAACAAATTCAAACAATGCCAAAAACTCCTCTGAATAATTTTATTTTGCTAGATGGACTTTTCCAAAAGCTTATAAAATATTTCAGGGGTATTTGAAATTATATTCTAATTATATGAATATAATTCAAATTCAAATAGCTAATGATTTAAATTCAAAGTCCCAAAAATAAATTCTTAAAAATGTTCAATATTTTGGTTGGGACCAGAACCCTTGCCAAAAATTATCAAACATTTAAGAAGAGCATTTTGGAACAATGAATGAGATTTTTAGGGTTTTTGCCCTTCTTTTATTTAGGGTTTTGAGGCTTCCAATTTCCCTCAGTTCAAGTTTCAAAAATTTAAATATGATGCACAGATGGAAGCAAGCATAGGTCAGGACAGAACTAGGGATGTGACAGCTTGACAGCCCCTAATCGCGTTGGTTGTGAGCAGCTATCGCTTTGTGCAGGTACGAGGGACTTGAGCGTGGGCTCCTACTGGATTGATACCTTGGTTCTCAAAAACTGAGGGAAATACTTACGCCACTCTGCTTCATCATCCCTTCCTCTTCGTGGAAAACCAACGCGAGCTCAAGACGTAGCAAGAAGGATTTCTGGCGCCGTTGCCGGGGAGTCTACGCAAAAAGTCAATATACCAAGTACCCATCACAATCCCTATCTCTCACATTACATTACTTGCCATTTGCCTCTCGTTTTCCTCTCCCCCCAATTCACCCTTGCCGTTTTATTCGCCCTCTCTCTCCCTATCATCCCTCTCTATTTGCCTCTTTTTGTCCACTTGCTTTTTGTTTGCTCGTGTGTTAGATTGCTTGTTTGTCGCGATGGCTCAAGATACTACTAAATTGTGTGACTTCACCAATACCAATAATAATGATTTCCTTAGCACTCCGATTGCTCCTCTTACCGATGCTGAATCTTGTGAGATTAATACTGCTTTGTTGAATCTTCTTATGAAAGATCAATTTGCCGGCCTTCCTAGTGAAGATGTCGCTACTCATCTGAATAGCTTCGTTGATTTATGTGATATGCAAAAGAAAAAAGATGTCATCAATGATGTCGTTAAATTGAAGCTATTTCCTTTTTCGCTTAGAGATCGTGCTAAAGCTTGGTTTTCATCTTTGCCTAAGAATAGTATTGATTCATGGAACAAGTGCAAATATGCTTTTGTCTCTAAGTATTTTCCTCCCGCTAAGATCTTCTCTCTTAGAAACGATATAATGAACTTTAAACAAGCTTGGGAGAGAATGAAATAATGATATGTAATTGCCCTACTCATGGTTTGAATTTGTGGATGATTATACAAATTTTTTATGCCGAATTGAATTTTGCTTCTAGAAATCTTTTAGATTCGGCCGCGGGAGGCACTTTTATGGAAATCACTTTAGGAGATGCTACTAAACTCCTAGATAATATTATGGTTAATTATTCTCAATGGCATACTGAAAGAACTTCTAATAAAAAAGTGCATGCGATAGAAGAAATTAATGTGTTGAGTGGAAAGATGGATGAACTTATGAATTTTTTTGCTACTAAGAGTGTCTCTTCTGATCCTAATGATATGCCTTTGTCTACTTTGATTGAGAATAACAATGAATCTATGGATGTGAATTTTGTTGGTAGGAATAATTTTGGTAACAACGCTGCCGGGCGCGGACTACGTGCGGGTCCGTCTCGCGCCGGAGAGGGAGATCTCGCCGGCACCGGAAGAGGATGAGCGGGTAATCTTCCGCTCACATTGCCTGCGCGGCTTTGGCCTGCCGGCGAGCGGGTTCTTCCGCTCCTTCCTCGAATTCTATCATCTCCAGCCGCATCACCTCACTCCAATGTGGTGATGCTGCTGTCGGCCTTCGTCACCCTGTGTGAGGGTTTTCTTGGTGTCCTCCCCACCCTTGAACTATGGGGAGAGTTCTTCCAGTGTAAGCTTGGCACTGTTGTCGCGGGCGTGCCCACCCCATGCAGCGCCTTCATCACCGTGCGGAGGGCGGGCAACAACAACCTGTTTCCGTCCATCCCGCTGATCCAGTCGGTGAAGCTCTGGCAGAAGTCCTACTTCTACGTGAAGAATATCGCTCCACAAGGCGACTTCATCAACCTGCCAGCTTACATAGTCGGCCCGCCGGCTGGGAGGCAGCCTTCATGGTCCTTCCGGTCCAGGTCGTTGTCTCCAGGTGGGGCCACCTCCGTCGCCCGGCTCCGGGTGATGATCCAGTCGGAGGGTCTGTCCGAGGCCGACCTGGTGGCCACCTTCGTGGAGCGCCGGGTGCTTCCACTCCAGGGCCAACCTCACATGATCGGCCAGATGAGCGGCCGCTTTGACCCGTGCCAGCTAAGCACCAAGGAGATGCCTCACGCCGAGGTGTCTTATATGGTGAATTATATTTTCAACTGCAAGCTCACCGAGGAGTGGCAATATGGCAAGGAGCCATACTCTCGCGCCAATCCTCCGCCTGTGGTAAGCTTCTATTTTTTTCTTTGCTTGTTGCCAAGTTCATGGTGGCCGACTCCTGACCAGCCGACTTTTCTTTGGCAGAACCCCGCGCTTCCGCCGGCAACCGCGGCTGTGGGGGTGGAACGCCAGTTCCTCCCTAACCACACGATGGACGACGTTAACGACCCGGACCTGGGGGCGGCCGCCATGGAAGAAGACATCACAGGGGAGGGCGGCGAGGTAGGTGGCTCTGGGCTCGGGGCTTCCTTCGAGGATTGGCCGGATAATGCCGAGGCCGAAGTTGTTCCGCGCTGTTAGCCGGCGCCCGATCACCAAAGCGCGGGCCCATCCGCCGCGCCGGCTCTCCATGGTGGCGCGCAGAAACGCCGGGCCGTGTCGACCTACTTCGGCAGTCGGCCCAAGAAACCCAAGAGTACCGCGGCGGCGACCAAGCGGGATGAGGCGGCCGCGGAGGTGGCCCGCTTCCGCAAGGTGGTGAAGCAGCCGCAGGCGGTCTCAGCGTAAGTGTCGCTGTTCTCATGCCTTTCTTTTTCTTCTTCTTCGGTTGATGTTTCTCCAAACTTTTTTCTCAATTTATCAAACAGGGCCCCTCTTTCCCTTGGGCGGGTCCCAGCCGCCTCCATAGTCGGAGCCGTGGGAGGGTCTTCAAGCTCCCGCCGGGTGGATCCCCGCGCCGACCTCCTAGAGGCGACGGAGCGGAACGCGCGAGAAGTGCGGGAGGAGCGGGAGGCGGAGGAGCGGAGGGCGGCTCGAGAGGCGAAGCAGAAGTCGGCGGAGGCGCGAGTCGTCGCGGCCGCCAAGGCCCAGGCGGAGGCCGCAGATGCAGAGAGGGAGGCGGAGGCCAAGCAGAACCAGCCTCCATAGTTTGTCATTCCCCACCGCGTCGTGGCTCCCGACACCCCTGTGCCCCCGTTGGAGGAGGCCGGCCGCGGCCAGTCGGAGATGGAGAGGGAGGTGGCGCCATCGCCGCCGACTGGAGCGGGCCGAGGAAGCCGGCCTGTAGTGCCGCCCGTGCAGCCGGCTGGAGGCGAGCCGGTCATGGGAGGGGATCTTGTGATCTCGTTGCCGCTTCACCGGCGCGCGGGGAAGGCGACTTCAGCGCCGGACGCGCAGAAAACCGTGGACACTAGTTCGTTGGCCCAGGACCTAGAAGCGGCCAGCGGTAGCTCATCCGAGTGGACGCCGGGAGGCGGGACAGCCGTGCTGAATGTGGCGGCGCAGGACGTTCGGAACCGGCTTCAGGCCCAAGCCACCGCGCTGAAGTAGTACACCCAGGAGTTTCTCACAACGCGATCAGTTATTCGGGTGAGTCCTCCTGCTCTTTGTCGATTGCTTTTGATTTCTTCCATGGGGGCGCGTCAGCGCACCCACTAGGTGTAGTCCCCGAGTTCCGAGCTGGCTGCTGAGCAGGTGGCTTGGAACTTTTTGGAAAGCTTGATTGTCGTCTTGTTCTTACTCGCGTCCCTTGTCTTATCTGCAGGAGTACCACAACCTCCGCGCGGCCGCTTTCAACTCCTAGGCCCAGGAGTTGAATCAGAAGGCCACTGATTTGACCGAGAGCCGGAGTAAGTGCTTCGTTTTTCTTTTAAGTGGGGGCGCGTCAGCGCATCCACTGGGTGTAGTCCCCGAGATTCAGGCCGACTACCGAGTAGTTGGGCCGTGTCTTTTCTTGATGACTTATTTCTTTATATTTGTAGGGGCCAATGCTGACTTGAGGAGCCAGCTAAGCGGAGCCCAGTCCTCCCTTCACGCCAAGGAAGATGAGTGCGCCGCCCTGGCCCAGGAGTGCGATCGCCTGGCCAAGAAGCTGGCCGACCAGGAGGAGAGCCACAAGGCTTCCCTGAAGGCGGCATAGGACAGCGAGGCCGCCCTCAAAGCCATATATGAGACCGAGGCGGCAAACTGGGCCGAGACGAGGCAGGCGCTGAGCCAAGGCTACAGCCGGGTGGAAGACTTGATTGACGGTAGGCTGCCTTCTTCTTTGCTTCCTTGCCTGCCTCCTACTATCTGATTCATTTTTTGACTTTGTGCCACTGCTTTCCTCTTTGTGCAGATTACTTTCCCGGCTACTCTGCCACTGCCACCCAATCCATCGAGGCCTACCACGACACGCGACGGCAGGCGGGGGCCGAGATCACGCCGGGTGCCAGCCGGTCACTTGAGGAGCAGCTCCTGGGGCTTCAAGCCCGCCTGCAGCCGGCCCACCGCATGCTCCGCCATCTTCAGCGCGCCGGGGCGCAAGTGCTGGCCTCCCTCTGGCCTGGCGAGGTGATTCCGCGCACCCCAAGTCGGACTGCCGACTGGCTGGAGGTCGCAGTCGGCCGCTTGAGGCTTGGAAGGCATCAGCGGCCCGGTCTGGCACAGGGTGGGCTCTGGAGTTCGTCCGAGCTTGGTAGCCAGGGCTGAACTTAGACCAGCTGAGCACCTGGCGGCAGGAGGCTGACGAGGAGCTGGAGGCGGTGCGGCCGTCTATCGTCCAGCGCGCCTCGGCAATCGCCGAGTACACCGACACCAACGCCTTTGGCCCTGAGGTGGATGACACCGGCGAAGCTTAGCCGGAGGAGTGGTTCGGGCTGAACCCAGTCGAAGGTGAAGACTCGGCGGAGGAGATTGCCTCCAGTGATGAGGGTGAAGGGGAAGAGGGAGAGGATGATGAAGACGCTGCGCCGGATGGTGAAGCGACCAGCCTGCCTCAGGCCGATCGTGCCTCTAGCAACGATGCCGAGACTCGCCAGCCGGTCACTCCTCCAGCCGGCACCGCCGACTTCGCCAACCTGCCCAACTCGCCCGTTGTTCCCCTGGCTTGATCCGCCGTCCTTGCTTTCCTGCTTGTTACTCTTTTGAACAATCTTTAAATTTGGGCAGTTCCACCCATTGGGGGTGTATTCAAACTATGTTGAATGCTGGCCTTTCGAAGGTATTTTGTGTAAATATTATGCATGTATTTGGCTTCTGTTTATGTTTGCTTTTTATCCTTTGGCTTTTTCCATTGGTGCCTTCCCTCGACCGCCGCCTTCCCAGCCGGACAGTTGCTCTGCAGTCTGTGGCCGGAGAAGGACTTGGTCGTTTTGGGAAGGCAAGTACTCGAGCTTTCTCAGATTGCAGCAACGTGAACGGGAAGTCGGCCAGCCGACTACTCTGGTAGCCGGCTGGCGAGGTGGGAGGCCGGCTCGCGTTATATAAGTTCGTTGGTCCTTAGCCGTTTTTCGCGTGGGCATCCTTTCCTGCCCTTGGCTCTTGCCAGTCAGACAGTCGATTCTTCGAGCTGTGACTTTTGGCAAGAAGGGGCTTGGGTGCCGGCACGCTACTTGTCTGACTGCAGGTGGAACTTTAGATATAACTTGAGGCGGCGAGTCCCCAGGCCGACTGGTCGAACCCGGTGCCGGACGAAGAAATCAAGTGTAGTAACATAATCGTATGCGTGATACTCATCCTTCATAGATAAAAGAGGGTAGTCCCCGAGTGCTGCTCGGGGCACCCCTTGTCTCGTACTTAGTACAAAAGGTAGCATGCTACATACTGCTTTTTAACTGTAAAATCTTCGGAGGAGATTGGCATTCCACGGTCGTTCCGACTCCTTGCCGGAATCATCTCTTTTGCGTGCCTTCGGCTTCTGCGCATCGATTAGGTAGTAGGAGTCATTGCCTAAAGCTCTGCTGATGATGAAGGGGCCCTCCCAAGGGGCCGAGAGCTTGTGCTGGACGGTTGTTCGTTGGATCAGCCGGAGCACAAGATCGCCCTCTTGGAAAGATCTTGGCTTGACCTTCCGGCTGTGGTAGCGGCGCAGACCCTGCTGATAGATGGCGGACCGACTGAGGGCTAACAGCCGGCCTTCTTCCAGCAGGTCAACGCCGTCTTCTCGTGCTTCCTTGGCTTCCGCCTCCGTGTACATGGTGACCCGAGGCGAGTCAAACTCGATGTCAGTTGGGATGACAGCCTCGGCACCATATACAAGGAAGAAAGAGGTGAAGTCGGTCGACTTGTTTGGGGTAGTGCGCAAACTCCAGAGGACGGACGGCAGCTCGTCGAGCCAACAACCGGCCGAACGCTCTAGTGGCACGACCAGTCGGGGCTTGATGCCGGAGAGGATCAGGCCGTTTGCTCGCTTGACCTGGCCGTTGACTGCGGGTGGGCAACGGACGCTAGGTCCAGGCGGATGCCGTGTGTTGCGAAGAAACGTGCCAGTGCTCCCTTTGCAAAATTTGTGCTGTTGTCGGTGATGATGCTATGCGGCATGCCATACCGGGTTGTAATATCTGCGATGAAAGTAACGACAGTCGGCCCATTTAGCTTCTTGATCGGCTTTGCCTCAATCCACATGGTAAATTTGTCCACAGCGACGAGCAGATGTGTCATGCCGCCGCGTGCCGTCTTGAATGGGCCCACCATGTCCAGCCCCCAGACGACAAAGGGCCAGGTGAGGGGGATGGTCTTGAGTGCAGAAGCCGGCAGTTGTTGCTTGGAGCTGAAAACTCGGCACCCTTTGCAGTGTTTGACTAGTTCCTTGGCGTCTTCCAAAGTAGTCGGCCAGAAGAATCCATGGCAAAAAGCTTTGGCGACGAGTGATCTTGAGGCTGCGTGGTGGCCGCATTCGCCTTGGTGGATGTCCCTGAGGATTGCTATGCCCTTCTCTGGTTTGACGCAGCACTGGAAGACTCCAGTGACGCTGCGCCTAACAAGCTCTCAGCTGATGATTGTGTAGGCTCCGGCTCGGCGTTGAACCTGTCTTGCCGAGATCTCGTTGGTTGGCAGCTCTCTGTTTACTAAGAAGTTGAGGATGGGCTGGGCCCATGATGGAGCTGTGACTTCTTCTATTGTTAGGGCTGCCACTGTGATAGGGGCAGGTGGGCTGGGTGGTGAAGAGTTGGAGTCGGAGTCGGCCACCGCCTGTTGTGTTGATGCAGTCCCCGGGCCGGCTGCAGTAGCCCCCGGGCCGAGTTCCGAATTCCCTGGGCTGGGTGCGACTATGGGAGTCCCCGGGCTGCCTGTTGGAGTCCCCGTGCCGCCTGCTTGGTTTCCCAAGTCAGATTCGACTGCGTTGGGGTCAGGCGGCACGAAGATGGAATCAGATTCTGAAGACGGCTTGATAGACGGCTTGAGGAGGCGGTGGAGAGAAACGCCGGCTGGTATGGCTTGCTGGGTGGATCCTACTCGTGCCAGGGCATCTACTTGCATGTTGTCGGCACGTAGTACATGAAGAACTCACATCCTTGAAAATATCCACTGATTTGCTGGACGAGGAAACGATAGCTCGCCATGTTTGCGTCCTTGGTGTCCCAGTCACCGGATGACTGTTGGACCACCAAATCCGAGTCGCCATAGCACAGGATCCGGTGGATGTCGAGCTCTTTGGCTAGCCGGAGCCCGTGTATGAGCGCCTCGTACTTGGCCACATTGTTGGAGGCGGCAAAATGAATTTGCAATGTATACTTGAGCTTGTCGCCCTTGGGAGAGGTGAGGACGATGCCGTCTCCCAAGCCGGTGTGCATCTTGGACCCATCGAAGTGCATCCGCCAGTGAGTGGAGTCGGGGGCCGGTGGCAGGTATTGGGTTTTGGCCCAACCGACGAGGAAGTCGGCCAGTGCCTGGGACTTAATAGCGGTGCGGGGCTTGTAGAAGATCTCGTAGGGGGCCAGCTCAATGGCCCATTTGGCCACCCGACCGGATGCATCCCGGCTGCCTATGATCTCGACGAGCGGGGCAGTACACACGACCGTGATGGGGTGCTCTTGAAAATAGGGCTTGAGCTTCTTGGAAGCGAAGTACACACCGTAGCACATCTTCTGGTAGTGTGGGTAGTTCTGCTTCGAGGTGGATAAGACTTCTCTTAAATAATACACCAACCTCTAGACCGGCTGAGCCCGGCATTCTTCTGGGCGCTGGACTACGATGACTGTGCTGACCACCCGGCTAGTAGCGGCAATGTAAAGGAGCATGGGCTCCTTTTCAGCCAGTGCCGCCAAGACAGGCGACGTGGTCAACATCTTCTTTAGCTCGTGGAAGGCTTGGTCCGCCTGGTCGTTCCACTCGAAATGAGCGGACTTCTTCATGAGTCAGTAGAGGGGGAGGGCTTTCTCTCTGAGCCGGCTGATGAAGCGGTTCAGGGAAGCCAAGCATCCGGTGAACTTCTGGACATCCCGCAGCTTGGTGGGAATCTCCATTCTCTCTATGGCCTTGATCTTCATTGGGTTGCACTCGATGCCGCGTTCGGAGACCAGGAAGCCTAGGAGCTGGCCGGCTGGTACTCCGAACACGCATTTCTTGGGGTTGAGCTTGATTTGAAATCGGCGCAAGTTTTCAAATGTCTCTCTAAGGTCTTCCAGCAAGGTGCCACGCTTCTCCGTCTTCACCACAATATCGTCTACGTAGACGTGGGCATTTCTGCCGAGCTGCTTGAGGAGGCATTTCTGCATGCTACGCTGAAAAGTGGCACCGGCATTTCTCAAGCCGAATGTCATAGTCAGGTAGCAGAAGGCTCCGAATGGTGTGATGAAGGCGGTTTTCAGGCGGTCAGCTGGATCCAACTTTATCTGGTGGTAGCCTGAGTAGGCATCCAAGAAACTCAATAGCTCGCATCCGGCTGTGGAGTCTATTACCTGATCAATCCTTGGCAGGGCGAAAGGATCTTTGGGGCAAGCCTTGTTGAGGCTGGTGTAGTCTATACACATGCGCCATTTGTTATTTTTCTTCAGCGTGAGGACCGGGTTGGCGAGCCACTCTGGGAAGAAAACTACCATAATGAAGCCGGCTGCCAGAAGCCGGGCTATTTCTTCTCCTACAATCCTTCTCTTCTCTTCCGATAGTCGGCGGTGGGGTTGTTTGACTGGTTTTGCACCTTCTCGGACATGTAGCTTGTGCTCGGCGAATTCCTTCGCCACACCCGGCATGTCCTTGGGGGACCATGCGAAAATGTCCCGATTCTCACGGAGGAAATCGGCAAGCTTGCCTTCCTATTTGCTATCCAGGTTTGCCCCAATGGTGGCAAACCTTTCTTTGTGATCTGGGTCCAGAGGTACCCTCTTTGTTTCTTTGGCTAGCTGAAAAGAACCTTGGGCATCACAGTCCTTGGGGTCGGGGGATAGGGCCGGCTGCTTGCCGGCCATGGACACGACTCGGTCCAGTATCTTCTTCTCCTCAACAATTACAAGGGACTCGGCCAGCCGAGTGCTGGCAGCCGCACACTCGGAGGATTTCTTGTAGTCTCCGGCTATGGTGATGATGCCCTTGGAACTTGGTATCTTCATCTTGAGGTAGGCATAATGGGGTACATCCATGAACTTGGCCAGGGCAGGTCGGCCAAGCAACGCGTGGTAAGGGCTCTCTAGCTCCACCACTTCAAACCACACCGCTTCCCGGCGGAAATGATCATTGTCCCCGAAGAGGACGTCTATCTTGATCTTGCTGATTGGGGAGCAAGACAGGCCGGGAACAATGCCATGGAACACGGTCCAACTGGGCATGAGCTGCTTCATCTTGATGCTTAGCTTCTCCATGGTGTCACGGTATAGTATGTTGATACTGCTCCCACCATCTATCAGCACGCGGGAGAAACGGGCGGCTCGCCTTTCTGTAGTGAGGGTGGCATCCAGAACCAATGCGTAAGAGCCGAGAGACGGCATCACCTCTGGGTGATCTGTCCGGCTCCAGCTAATAGGCCTTTCTGACCAGTGCGTGAACTCTAGGTTGTTGGAGGCGATTGCGTGGACTTCTTGGTGTTGTCGGCGTCGGCTACGCCGATCTTCTGGCTGGCTTGTAAAGACGACGTAGGTGGCATGCTCGTCGGGGTACTCGTCTTGAACTGCCCGACCGCTGGTCGAGCGGCCGGCTGCGGAGGAGGAGGCGGCTGACCAGCAGGCGGAGGTGGCGCCATCCCCTCACCCTTGGAGATCCGTGTGAGCCAGTGGCATTTTCTGGTTGTGTGGTTTGCAGGCTTTGCGCCGCTGTGAAACTTGCAGGGGGCATCAAGTGCTTGCTCGTAGGAGAAAGCCGGCTACCAAGCCGGCCTGCCACCCTTCTGCTTCTTGGGTGCGGGCCGCCCTTCGGGTTGTTCGTCTTCGACTGTGGCCACCTGCCGACTGGTGGAAGGCGGCAAGGGAGCCTTGCGCTTGTGGTCGTTCTGGTACGGGCGTCGGCTGGACTCTCCAGCCGGCATCTTGGGACTTGGAGCGAGCACCTTCCCAGAGGCATCTACTCGGAGCTCAGTCTTCATTAAGGAATCGGCCGTGGCGTATTTATCAGCTATGATCAGCAGCTCGTCAAGCGTAGTCGGCTCGTCGCAGAGGAGTCGGTGCTTGAGGAGGGTGCCTTCTCGGCACCCAGCGATGAAGTACTCTATGGCTTGAACCTCGTGCACTCCCTTGTAGGAATTGCGGAGCTCGGCCCAACGCGTGAGGTAGTCGCGAGTCGATTCGTTGGGCCCTTGGACACACAAGGAGAGCTGTCGGGGCTTGGGAGCCCGCTTGTAGGTGCTGGTGAAGTTACGGATGAAGGCTTCAGTTAAGTCTAGCCAGCTGTTGACGCTGTAAGGCTTGAGGCTGTTGAGCCAGGTGCACGTCGTGCCTTGGAGCATGAGGGGCACATATTTTACGGCAACACGCCTATTGCCGTTCGCGATGCTAACCGCGGTGGAGTAGTCGATCAACCAATCCTCCGGCTTCATGGAGCCGTTGTACTTGGGCGTGTCTCTTGGGAGCGAGAACCCTTTGGGGAAGGGCTCGTCGCGGATGCGGGGGCCGAAGCAAGGCGGGCCGACATCATCTTCTTCTTCCAGGGCCAGGGATCACGCAAGGCGGTCGATCCGGTGGCGGGCATCATTCTCGCTGACTCCTTCGCGGCGACCCAGCCGGCAGCTAAGAGTTGGATGCGTGACAGGCGACGGGGTAGGGTATCTCTCCCCATGAGGCGGAGGAGGAGGGGGGTTATCCCGCCACTCCACGGCTCAAGGGCGGCCCTCTGCGTCACGCTCGATGGAGATTCGTGTCCGGCTGCGGCTGGCAGCCGACTCCTTCTCTTTTCTCGCGCGGGTGTTGCCCGCGGTCGGTGTTCGGGACGTCGCTCCATGCTCTCGGCCGAGGGAGGACTCTCGGAGCGGATGCCGGCTTCATGCCGCTCTGTGGCTGCGTCGATAAGTTGCTGGATGCGTCTGGTCATGTAGGGGAGCTCGTCAGGCCCCAGCCCATTCAACTCGTCTGCGGCCGCCTGGGCGGCGCGCAAGTTCTCGAGAGGCGTGGCATAGACTGGGCGGTCCGCTCCCAACATGTCGGCGATAGCCGCGCCGTGTTTCTTGACAATGCCGACGCGGCTCGGCCTGTCAGGAGGCGGCACGGTCGACCTCGCGCTGGTGAGCCTCGGTGAGCGTCTCATGGTGGCTAGCTTCTGGCCCTCCGCAACGAGGGCGAGGCGGTGCGCCTCCAATGTCTTGGCGTCCGCGTCAGCCGGGACGGGGGCGGACAAGTCGTGCAGCGCTGTCTGCAAGGCGTCGTGGGTGTTTTCGCCTGAGGCGGTGCCGTGGCTAATGACCAGTACCTCGGTGATGGCACTGCCGCTGATGGCGGCTTGAGGAAGAGGGTTGTTGATGATTACCACGTTGGTGGGGAAAGCGTCAAGGGATGCCGTGTCGGAGTTGACAAGCATTGCGTCGGTTGAGCCAACTGACTCCAAGTCCGCGGCAAGCTTGCCGGAGACATGGAGTTGGTCGAGGAGGCTGACGAGGTGGCTCTCGGGGCAGTCTATGCCCGCATCAGATGCGGGCTCGTCGGAGATGCGAGCCTCGCCAAGAAGATCGGCGAGGCAGCTCACCGCGCAGGCATCGGCGATGTCTTGCAGCGCGTCGGGGCAAGCGCCATCGGGCGAGCCGGGCTGGCTACGCACGTTGGGAAGGAAGTGGGTTCCCGTCCAGAACAGGTCTCCGAACGACGGTGCACCTGACCCCACGGTGGGCGCCAAATGTTGGGTGGTTGGTGCGACCTATGCCAATGGATGGCTTATCATTGTGGAAGCCAATAAAACATCGCCGGTGCCTGGAAACGGGATAAGGCGAAGACATGCACGCCGGCGAATCTTACCCAGCTTCAGGGCTCTCCGTGGAGATAACACCCCTAATGCTGCTCTGCGGGGTCTCCGCATGATCACTAGCTCGACGGGTGGCTACAGGATGCTCCTTGAGCTGTTTTGTGAAAGGATGAAGGAGGGAAAGGCCAGCCCGCTCTTCTTCTCCTTGTGGTGTCTAAAACTATCCGAAGAGAGATCCCCCTCTGCATGGGAGCCCTGGGGGGTTTATATAGGCCTACCCCCCAGGGGTACAATGGTAATCCGACTGGGCTTGGGCCCTAGCCGTCTGTGTCTATGCCCACCGGCTTCTTCGCCGACTGTTGGGGCCCGCCGACCGGTGGGCCCCGCCGGCTGCCGTTCCTCTGGTCGACAGGTCAGCTCCACCGCTCGGGGGCTCTGTCGGGGGCTGGTTACTATGGCCCCGCCCTTAGTGGCAAGGGCTTCATCTTGGCAAGCATGGCTACAGTGCCATCGCCGGGCGGCTTATCACTGTAGCCTTACATCATCTTATCTCCTTAATGGGGCGCCACCTTCGAGGAGTGGACTGGCCGGCTACTGGGAATCGGCCGTACCCCAGGCCAACTGGGGGTGGCCCGGCCACCTTTGGGTGTCTCCATGACGGATGGGTCCCGCCGCCCACGGCTCGTACTGACGGCTCGTCATGGGTGACATCATGGTCAATATGGCAACAGTGCCGCGCCGAACGGGTGAGGGCCGCCCGTACGACGTACTGTGGCTAAGCGTGCTCCGGGATTCAAGGGTGGCAGGTTTCGCTGTAGCCACGCCCCATCTCATCACCGTTATGTGGGTGCAGATTTTGAGGGCACGATCTGGGCCGCCCGCTGAGGGGGGGCGGCTTCTTGGAGTCGGCCTTCTTGTGGCCGGCTTCATGGAGCCAGCCCTCTCGGGGCTTTCTCCTTGGAGATTTTTAGGCCTAGGCCGCCTTCGCACAGCCGTCCTAAGGGGCAATCGGCTGGAGGAAGGCGGCCCCACGTCTTGGAAGCTTGAAGGCCCGATCAGCCTATAATATTTCTAAAGTGCCAGGGGGAGCCGGCTACGCTACCCATGGTCATTTACTCCGTCAGTATGTACTAGTAGCTATGTGGCACGATCTTGATGCACCGTGAGCTTTGCTATTATAGAAGGATCTTATGATGTTTCTCCCCCTCTACCTCCTTGTAATGGATTGAGTTTTCCCTTTGAAGTTATCTTATTGGATTGAGTATTTATGGATTTGAGAACACTTGATGTATGTCTTGCATGTGCTTATCTATGGTGATAATGGGATATTCACATGACCTACTTGATGTATGTTTTAGTGATCAACTTGCGGGTTCTCTGACCTTGTGAACTTATCCATAGGGGTTGGCACACGTTTTCGTCTTGACTCTCTGATAGAAACTTTGGGCACTCTTTGAAGTTCTTTGTGTTGGCTTGAATAGATGAATCTGAGATTGTGTGATGCATATCGTATAATAAAACCCGCGGATACTTGTGGTGACATTGGAGTATCTAGGTGACATTAGGGTTTTGGTTGATGTGTGTCTTAAGGTGTTATTTTAGTACGAACTCTAGGGCTGTTTGTGACACTTATAGGAATAGCCCAATAGATCGATCAGAAAGAATAACTTTGAGGTGGTTTCGTACCCTACGATAATCTCTTTATTTATTCTCCGCTATTAGTGACTTTGGAGTGACTCTTTGTTGCATGTTGAGGGATTGTTATATGATCCAATTATGTTATCATTGTTGAGAGAATTTGTACTAGTGAAAGTATGAACCCTAGGCCTTGTTTCCAAGCATTGAAATACCATTTTTTCTCACTTTTTCCACTAGTTACCTTGCTGTTTTTATATTTTCAGATTTCAAAAAAGCTTTATCTACTATCCATATTGCACTTGTATCACCATATCTTCACCGAACTAGTGCACCTATACAATTTACCATTGTATTGGGTGTGTTGGTTACACAAGAGACTCTTTGTTATTTGGTTGCAGGGTTGTTTGAGAGAGACCATCTTCATCCTACGCCTCCCACGGATTGATAAAAACCTTAGTTCATCCACTTGAGGGAAATTTTCTATTGTCCTACAAAACTCTACGCTTGGAGGCCCAACACGAGTCTACAAGAAGAAGGTCACGTAGTAGACATCAAGCTCTTTTCTGGCACCGTTGTCGGGGATGCTAGGTAAGCGAGACTCACATCCCGTCAACGAAGCTCCTTTCTAGAGTCGCTGCCGGGGAGGTGAGTGCTTGAAGGTATATCTTTAGATCTTGCAATTGAATCTTTTAGATTCTTGTTTTATCACTAGTTTAGTCTATAAAAGAAAACTACAAAAAAATGGAATCGAGGTTGCCTCGTATGCTTCATCTTTTTAATGTCTTTCATGAAAATAAGGATTCCGATAATTGTGCCAAAGTGTTAGAAGAAGAATGCATTAAAATGTTTGGCACTAAATCCTTGAATAATGAGCATGATTGCAATGTTGTTAGTATGAATTCTTTGAATATCCATGATACTAATGATATGCAAAGCTACAAGCTTGGCGATGCTATGTTTGATGAAGATGATAATTTTTGTCCCCCAAGTTTTGATGAACAAATTTATTATGATGATAGCATGCCTTCTATTTATGATGATTATATTGATGAAAGTGGGTTTGGAGGAGTGTCAACTCTAGGTAGTATTGATCCCACTATTTTGGAGGGTGTTGAATCTTTTCACAATATTGATAAAAGTGGATTTGGAGAGGTCATGGCTTTATTTAATGATGATTCCACTATTTTGGAAGAGGTTCCAATTGATTATGAGAACAAAGTTGCTATCTATGATGATTATTGTGATGACATGTATGCTATAAAGAATAATGATAACCATGAAACTTGTCATCGTGATTTTAATTTTCAATTGGTTTATGCCTCACGTGATAGTTATTTTGTTGAGTTTGCTCCCACTACTATTAATGAGAATAAATTTGTTTATGAGGAGAGTAATAAATTTTCTATGCTTGTGGATCATGAGAAGAATGCTTTATGTGATAGCTATATTGTATAACTCATTCATGATGCTACTGAAAATTATTATGAGGGAGGAATATATGCTTGTAGGAGTTGAAATAATAGCAAGTTTCCTCTCTATGTGTTGAAAATCTTGAAGTTATGCTTGTTTTACCTTCCTATGCAAGTTGATTCTTGTTCCCATAAGTTGTTTCCTCACAAAATCCCTATGAATAGGAAGTGGGTTAGACTTAAATGTGCTTGTCATATGCTTCATGATGCTTCCTTTATGCTTCAATTCTTATCTTTTATGTGAGCATCATTGAAATCATCATGCCTAGCTAGAAAGGCATTAAAGATAAGTGCTTGTTGGGAGACAATCCAACACCATTACCTACTGTTTTTGTGTGTTCAGATGACTATTCTACTGTAGTAATCATGTTTTATAGCTTTTGTTTCAATAAAGTGCCAAGTAAGACCTTTGGGATGGCTTACGGTGATAGTTGATTTGATCTTGCTCAAAAACAGAAACTTTTGCGCTCAGGAAAACAATTCTCATTTTTAACAGAAGCATGCTAAAATACTAATTCTTTTTGCAGAAGATTAATAAACAAATAGCTCAGGTTGTCCTAATTTTTCAGAATATTTTTGAGCTACAGAAGTATTCGAGAGTTACAGATTACTACAGACTGTTCTATTTTTGACAGATTTTGTTTTCTTTGTGTTGTTTGCTTATTTTGATGAATCTATGAGTAGTATCGGAGGGTATGTGATATGTCTCGAACATATCTATAATTTTTGATTGTTCCATGCTATTATATTATCTATATTGGATGTTTTTATGCTATTTTCTATGATTTTTGGGACTAGCCTATTAACCTAGAGTCCAGTGCCAGTTTTTCCTTGTTTTTGAGTTTCATAGAAAAGTAATATCAAATGGAGTCCAAATGAGCTGAACATTTACGGTAATTTTTTATGGACCAGAAGAATCCCCCGAAGCAAAAGAGTTGGGCCAGAAGAGCCACGAGGCCTCTACAAGGGTGGAGGGCACGCCCACCCCCTTAGGGCGCGCCCTCCGTCCTTTTCGTCGCCTCGTGGACCCCCTGACTTGTTCTCGATGCCAAAAATTCCTATAAATATAGAAACCCCCAGAAATAAATGTAGATCGGGAGTTCCGCTGCCGCAAGCCCCTGTAGCCACAAAAAAAATCGGGAGCCCGTTCCGGCACCCTGTCGGAGGGGGAAACCATCACCAGTGGCCGTCTTCATCATCCCGTCACTCTCCATGACGAGGAGGGAGTAGTTCACCCTCGGGGCTGAGGGTATGCACCAGTAGCTATGTGTTTGATCTCTCTCTCTCTCTCTCGTGTTCTTGATTTGGCACGATCCTGATGTACCGCGATTCTATTATAGTTGGATCTTACGATGTTTCTCCCCCTCTACCTTCTTGTAATGGATTGAGTTTTCCCTTTGAAGTTATCTTATCGGATTGAGTCTTTAAGGATTTGAGAACACTTGATGTATGTCTTGCATGTGCTTATCTATGGTGACAATGGGATATTCACATGATCTAGTTGATGTATGTTTTGGTGATCAACTTGTGGGTTCTGTGACCTTGTGAACTTATGCATAGGGGTTGGCACACTTTTCGTCTGGACTCTCCGCTAGAAACTTTGGGGCACTCTTTGAAGTTCTGTGTGTTGGTTTGAATAGATGAATCTAAGATTGTGTGATCCATATCATCAAACCCGCGGATACTTGTGGTGACATTGGAGTATCTAGGTGACATTAGGGTTTTGGTTGATGTGTGCCTTAAGGTGTTATTTTAGTATGAACTATAGGGCTATTTGTGACACTTATAGGAATAGATCGATCAGAAAGAATAACTTTGAGGTGGTTCCGTACCCTACAATAATCTCTTCATTTATCCTCCGCTATTAGTGACTTTGGAGTGACTCTTTGTTGCACGTTGAGGGATTGTGATATGATCTAATTATGTTATCATTGTTGAGAGAACTTGCACTAGTGAAAGTATGAACCCTAGGCCTTGTTTCTAAGCATTGCAATACCATTTTTGTTCTCTTTTGTTACTAGTTACCTTGCTGTTTTTATATTTTCATATTACAAAAACCTATATCTACCATCCATATTGCACTTGTATCACCATCTCTTCGCCGAACTAGTGCACGTATGCAATTTGCCATTGTATTGGGTGTGTTGGGGACACAAGAGACTCTTTGTTATTTGGTTGTAGGGTTGTTTGAGAGTGACATCTTCATCCTACGCCTCCCACGGATTGATAAACCTTAGGTCATCCACTTGAGGGAAATTTGCTAGTGTCCTACAAAACTCTGCGCTTGAAGGCCCAACACGAGTCTACAAGAAGAAGGTTGCATAGTAGACATCAAGCTCTTTTCTGGTGCCGTTGCCGTGGAGGTTAGTGCTTGAAGGTATATCTTTAGATCTTGCAATCGAATCTTTTATTTTCTTGTTTTATCACTAGTTTAGTCTATAAAAGAAAACTACAAAAAATGGAATTTAGGTTGCCTCATTTGCTTCATCTTTTTAATGTCTTTCATGAAAATAAGGATTCTGATAATTCTGCTCAATTGCTAAAGGAAGAATGCAATAAAAATGTTTGACATACAATCTTTGAATGATGAGCATGATTACAATGTTGTTAGTATGAATTATTTGGATATCCATAGTACTAATGATGATTGCACTAGTCATGATAAAAATATCTCTTATAAGCATGTCAATTTTTGTGGAGTGCATAGAGTTTGCTGTTACATACCAAAAAGGGAAGATAGATTTTGCAAGAGGCATAAGTATTTAGAAACTAAATAGTTGCAAGAGAGGCTAGATGTTTGTGCTGAAAAATTTAATATTTTTAGCCATCCTTGTGAACTTTGCCATGAACATGGTCATTTAACTATCCAATGCAAATTGTTTCATGATCGAATCGTGTCCAAAAATTGTGATGACTTGATTTCCCTTGCGCATGATAATGAACTTAGTTTGCTTCTGGGATATGAAGAAATGAAACGTATAACTAGGTATATTCCAGAATATAACCTTGAGAAATTTCTTGATTTTGATCTAGAGGAAATTTCTTTGTACTGTGCGGTAAATTACATTGAGAATCCCTATAATTCCAATTACTTAAAGACAAGAAAGAAAATAGAAGATGAAGAGAATACTAATGAAGGGGAAGAGGTTTCCCAATATCCTCCTATTTTCTCTTATGATGAATCACGTAATGAGGAGGAGCTTTTTATTCAACCAATCTCATCAATAAGGAGCTCCAAAAGGGTGATAAAACCCACACATGATGTGAAGAAGAAAAAGAAAAGACGAAGAAGCAAAGGTAAAAGGTATCACTCCCAAGTGATGTTGCTCCTATTATTGTTATGCCTATTGCTCCTTGTGATGATTATGATTGGGAAAGTAATGATACTTGTTATAATCTTGATAATCTTTTTGGCACCAACTTAGAAAATTGTGATGATAATAATTGCTATACTATTGGTGTTATCCATACTATTAATAATGAGAGTGATTATGCCTATGATATGCAAATGACCAAGCTTGGGGATGCTATGTTTGATGAGAATGACATGTTTGAAAATTATTTGCTGCAATTAATGTTTGCCCCAAGCTTGGGGATGCTATACTTAATGAAGATGATATTTTTAGTCCCCCAAGTTTTGATGTGCAAATTTATTATGATGATAGCATGCCTCCTACTTATGATGATTATTGAGATGACACTTATGTTACAAAAAGTAGTGATGATTATATTTAGAAAGCTTGTCATAATTATTATTACCCTTTTTCTGAACATTATTCTTTTAATGTGGAAACAATTTATAGTATTCGAGTTTCTTATGATACTCTCACTATTTCGAATGAGAAGATTTTTGCTTATGTAGAGAGTAGTAAAATTTCTATGCTGATGGATCATGAAAGTAATGCCTTATGTGATGGTTGTATTGTTGAATTCATTCATGATTCTACTAAAAATTATTATGAGAGAGCAACTTATGCTCCTACATATCTCAATAATATCAAGTTTCCTCTTTATGTGTTGAAAGTTTTGAAGTTATGCTTGTTTTACCTTCCTATGCTAGTTGATTCTTGCTCCCACAAGTGGTTTGCTCACAAAATACCTAGGCATAGGAAGTGGGTTAGACTTAAATGTGCTTGTCATATGCTTCATGATGCTCCTATTATGTTTCAATTCCTATCTTTTATGTGAGCATCATCGAAATCATCATGCATAGCTAGAAAGGCATTAAAGAAAAGCGCTTGTTGGGAGACAACCCAACATTTATACCTACTGTTTTGGTGTGTTCACATGATTATGCTACTGTAGTAATCATGCTTTATAGCTTTTGTTTCAATAAAGTGCCAACTAAAGCCTTTGGGATGTTTTACGGTGATAGTTGATTTGATCTTGCTAAAACACAGAAACTTTTGTGCTCAGGAAAACAATTCTTATTTTTAACACAAGCGTGATAAAATACTGATATGTCTCCAACGTATCTATAATTTTTGATTGCTCCATGCTATATTATCTACTGTTTTGGACTATATTGGGCTTTATTTTCCACTTTTATATTATTTTGGGACTAACCTATTAACCGGAGGCCCAGCCCAGAATTGTTGTTTTTTGCCTATTTCAGTGTTTCGGATAAACAGAATATCAAACGGAGTCCAAACAGAATAAAATCTTCGGAAATGTGATTTTCTCACTGAACGTGATCCAGGAGACTTGGACCCTACTACAAGGGATCAAAGAGGTGGTCACGAGGGTGGGGGGCGCCCCCCCTAGGGCGCGCCCCCTGCCTCGTCGGCCCCTCGGTGCTCCACCGACGTACTCCTTCCTCCTATATATACACACGTACCCCAAAACAATCAGAACAGGAGCCAAAACCCTAATTCCACCGCCGCAACTTTCTGTATCCACGAGATCCCATCTTGGGGCCTGTTTCGGAGCTCCGCCGGAAGAGGGCCATCATCTCGGAGGGCTTCTACATCATCCAAGCCCCTCCGATGAAGTGTGAGTAGTTTACCTCAGACCTTCGGGTCCATAGTTAGTAGCTAGATGGCTTTTTCTCTCTCTTTGAATCTCAATACAAAGTTCTCCCCCTCTCTTATGGAGATCTATTCGATGTAATCTTCTTTTTGCGGTGTGTTTGTTGAGACCAATGAATTGTGGTTTTATGATCAAGTCTATCTATGAATAATATTTGAATCTTTTCTGAATTCTTTTATGCATGATTGGTTATCTTTGCAAGTCTCTTCAAATTATCCATTTGGTTTGGCCAACTAGATTGGTAGTTCTTGCCATGGGAGAAGTGCTTAGCTTTGGGTTCGATCTTGCGGTGTCCTTACCCAGTGACAGAAGGGGCAGCAAGGCACGTATTGTATCGTTGCCATCGAGGATAACAAGATGGGGTTTATTTCATATTGCATGAATTTATCTCTTTACGTCATGTCATCTTGCTTAAAGCGTTACTCTGTTTTTAACTTAATACTCTAGATGCATGCTGGATAGCGGTCGATGAGTGGAGTAATAGTAGTAGATGCAGAATCATTTCGATCTACTTGTCACGGAAGTGATGCCTATATACATGATCATGCCTAGATATTCTCATAATTATGCACAATTCTATGAATTGCTCAACAGTAATTTCTTCACCCACCGTAGAATACTTATGCTCTTGAGAGAAGCCACTAGTGAAACCTATGGCCCCTGGGTCTATTCTCATCATATCAATCTCTATCACTTTTATATTGTTTTGCTATTTACTTTGCTTTTACTTTTTACTTTGCATCTTTATATCAAAAATACCAAAAATATTTTATCTATCAGATCTCACTCTCGTAAGTGACCGTTAAGGGCTTGACAACCCCTAATCGCGTTGGTTGTGAGCAGCTATCGCTTTGTGCAGGTACGAGGGACTTGAGCATGGGCTCCTACTGGATTGATACCTTGGTTCTCAAAAACCGAGGGAAATACTTACGCTACTCTGCTGCATCATCCCTTCCTCTTCGGGGAAAACCAACGCAAGCTCAAGACGTAGCAAGAAGGATTTCTGGCACCGTTGCCGGGGAGTCTACGCAAAAAGTCAATATACCAAGTACCCATCACAATCCCTATCTCTCGCATTACATTATTTGCCATTTTCCTCTCGTTTTGCTCTCTCCCCAATTCACCCTTGCCGTTTTATTCGCCCTCTCTCTCCCTATCATCCCTCTCTATTTGCCTCTTTTTGTCCGCTTGCTTTTTGTTTGCTCGTGTGTTAGATTGCTTGTTTGCCACGATGGCTCAAGATACTACTAAATTGTGTGACTTCACCAATACCAATAATAATGATTTCCTTAGCACTCCGATTTCTCCTCTTACCGATGCTGAATCTTGTGAGATTAATACTGCTTTGTTGAATCTTTTTATGAAAGATCAATTCGCCGGCCTTCCTAGTGAAGATGCCGCTACTCATCTGAATAGCTTTGTTGATTTATGTGATATGCAAAAGAAAAAATATGTCAACAATGATGTCGTTAAATTGAAGCTATTTCCTTTTTCGCTTAGAGATCGTGCTAAAGCTTGGTTTTCGTCTTTGCCTAAGAATAGTATTGATTCATGGAACAAGTGCAAAGATGCTTTTATCTCTAAGTATTTTCCTCCCGCTAAGATCATCTCTCTTAGAAACGATATAATGAACTTTAAACAACATGATCATGAACATGTTGCAAAAGCTTGGGAGAGAATGAAATTAATGATATGTAATTGCCCTACTCATGGTTTGAATTTGTGGATGATTATACAATTTTTTTATGCCGGATTGAATTTTGCTTCTAGAAATCTTTTAGATTCAGCCGCGAGAGGCACTTTTATGGAAATCACTTTACGAGATGCTACTAAACTCCTAGATAATATTATGGTTAATTATTCTCAATGGCATACTGAAAGAACTTCTAATAAAAAAGTGCATGCGATAGAAGAAATTAATGTGTTGAGTGGAAAGATGGATGAACTTATGAATTTTTTTGCTACTAAGAGTGTTTCTTCGGATCCTAATGATATGCCTCTGTCTACTTTGATTGAGAATAACAATGAATCTATGGATGTGAATTTTGTTGGTAGGAATAATTTTGGTAACAACGCTTATAGAGGGAATTTTAATCCTAGGCCATATCCTAGTAATTCTTCTAATAATTATGGGAATTCCTACAACAACTCTTATGGAAATTATAATAAGATGCCCTCTGATTTTGAATCTAATATTAAAGAATTTATTTGTTCGCAAAAGAATTTTAATGCTATGACTGAAGAAAAATTGCTTAAGATTGATGATTTGGCTAGGAACATTGATAGAGTTGCTCTTGCTGTTGATGCTTTGAAAGTTAGATCTATTCCACCTAAGCATGATATTAATGAGTCTCTAAAAGCCATGAGAATTTCAATTGATGAGTGTAAAGAAAGAACCGCTATGATGCGTGCTTCCAAAGATGCCTTTATTAAAGCGTGTTCTTCCAATTCCTATGAAAATCAAGATGAAGATCTAAAAGTTATTGATGTGTCTCCAATTAAATCTTTATTTTGCAATATGAATCTTGATGAAACTGAATATGATGTTCCTTTACCTAGAAGGCGTTCTAAAAATTCGGAGTGTTTAGATCTTAATGATGAAATTGATGAAAGTGGGATTGAAAGAAATAAAAATCTAGATGTTGCTAAACCCACTATATTGGATTTCAAGGAATTTAATTATGAAAATTGCTCTTTGATTGATTGTATTTCCTTGTTGCAATACGTGCTAAATTCTCCACATGCTTATAGTCGAAATAAAGCCTTCACCGAACATATTGTTGATGCCTTGATGCAATCTTATGAAGAAAAACTTGAGTTGAAAGTTTCTATCCCTAGAAAACTCTATGATGAGTGGGAACCAACTATTAAAATTAAAATTAAAGATCATGAGTTTTATGCTTTGTGTGATTTGGCTGCTAGCGTCTCTACTATTCCCAAGACTTTGTGTGATTTACTAGATTTCCGTAATTTTGATGATTGCTCTCTAAACTTGCATCTTGCGGATTCCACTATTAAGAAACCTATGGGAAGAATTAATGATGTTCTTATTGTTGCGAATAGGAATTATGTGCACGTAGATTTCATTGTTCTTGATATAGATTGCAATCCTTCTTGCCCTATTATTCTTGGTAGACCTTTCCTTAGAACGGTTGGTGCAATTATTGATATGAAGGAAGGGAATATTAGATTTCAATTTCCATTAAAAAAGGGCATGGAACACTTTCCAAGAAAGAAAATAAAATTACCATATGAAACTATCATGAGAGCCACTTATGGATTGCCTACCAAAGATGGCAATACCTAGATCTATTCTTGGTCGTTATGCCTAGCTAGGGGCGTTAAACGATAGCGCTTGTTGGGAGGAAACCCAATTTTATTTTTATTCCTTGCTTTTTGATCCTGTTTAGTAATAAATAAATTATTTAGCCTCTGTTTTGGTTGTGTTTTTTGCGTTTAATTAGTGTTTTTTCCAAGTAGAACCGTTGGGAAGACTTGGGGAAAGTCTTGTTGAACTTGCTTTAAAAAAACAGAAACTTTAGCGCTCACAAGAACTGCTGTCATTTTTATTTGAAGAGTACTATTTAGTTAATTATTTTTGCAGCTGATTAATAGATAAATTCCTCACTTCCAGCAATTTATTTTAGAATTTTTGGGGTTCCAGATTTTGCGCTAGCTACAGATTACTACAGACTGTTCTGTTTTTGACAGATTCTGTTTTTCGTGTGTTGTTTGCTTATTTTGATGAATCTATGGCTAGTAAAATAGTTTATAATCCATAGAGAAGTTGGAATACAGTAGGTTTAACACCAATATAAATAAATAATGAGTTCATTACAGTACCTTGAAGTGGTCTTTTGTTTTCTTTCGCTAACGGAGCTCACGAGTTTTCTATCTTGAGTTTTGTGTTGTGAAGTTTTCAAGTTTTGGGTGAATTCTTTTGATGGATTATGGAGCAAGGAGTGGCAAGAGCCTAAGCTTGGGGATGCCCATGGCACCCCCAAGATAATCCAAGGACACCAAAAAGTCAAAGCTTGGGGATGCCCCGGAAGGCATCCCCTCTTTTCGTCCACTTCCATCGGTAATTTACTTGGAGCTATATTTTTATTCACCAACATGATATGTGTTTTGCTTGGAGCGTCTTGTATTATTTGTGTCTTTGTTTGTTAGTATGCCACAATCATCCTTGCTCTACACGCCTTTTTGGAGAGCCATACATGAATAAAAATTTGATAGAATACTCTATATGCTTCACTTATATCCTTTGAGCTAGATAATTTTTCTCTATGTGCTTCACTTATATCTTTTGAGCGTTATAATTTTGCTCTATGTGCTTCACTTAGATCTTTTAGAGCACGATGATGGATTTGTTTTAAAGAAACTATTGATCTCTCATGCTTCACTTAAATTAATTTGAGAGTCTCTCAATAGCATGGTAATTTGCCTAATAATAATATGCTTGGTATTCAAGATTTGTGAAACTTTCTTTTGAGTGTGTTGAATACTAAGAAAATATTGAAGCATGATAATTGTTTTGAGATATGGAGGTGATAATATTAAAGTCATGCTAGTTGAGTAGTTGTGAATTTAAAGAATACTTGTGTTGAAGTATGTGATTCCCATAGCATGCATGTATGGTGAACCGTTATGTGATGAAGTCGGAGCATGATTTATTTATTGATTGTCTTCCTTATGAGTGGCGGTCGGGGACGAGCGATGGTCTTTTCCTACCAATCTATCCCCCTAGGAGCATACGCGTAATACTTTGCTTTGATAACTTCTAAATTTTTGCAATAAGTATATGAGTTCTTTATGACTAATGTTGAGTCCATGGATTATACGCACTCTCACCCTTCCACCCTTGCTAGCCTCTCTAATACCGTGCAACTTCCGCCGGTATCATACACCTACCATATACCTTCCTCAAAAAAGCCACCATACCTACCTATTATGGCATTTCCATAGCCATTCCAAGATATATTGTCATGCAACTTTCCACCATCTAGTTCATCATGACATATCCATCATTGTCATATTGCTTAGCATGATCATGTAGTTGACATAGTATTTGTGGCAAAGCCACCGTTCATAATTCTTTCATACTTGTCACTCTTGATTCATTGCATATCTCGGTACACCGCCGGAGGCATTCATATAGAGTCATACTTTGTTTTAGTATCGAGTTGTAATCATTGAGTTGTAAATAAATAGAAGTGTGATGATCATCATTCAATAGAGCATTGTCCCAAAAAAAGGCCAAAGAAAAAAAAGAAGGCCCAAAAAAATAAATAAATAAAAAGGGGCAATGCTACTATCCTTTTTTCCACACTTATGCTTCAAAGTAGCACCATGATATAGCAAGTCTCATATATTGTGCTTCAAAGTAGCACCACGTTCTTCATATAGAGAGTCTCATATGTTGTCACTTTCATATACTAGTGGGAATTTTACGTTATAGAACTTGGCTTGTATATTCCAATGATGGGCTTCCTCAAATTTCCCTAGGTCTTCATGAGCAAGCAAGTTGGATGCACACCCACTAGTTTCTTTTTTTGAGCTTTCATACATTTATAGCTCTAGTGCATCCGTTGCATGGCAATCCCTACTCACTCACATTGATATCTATTGATGGGCATCTCCATAGCCCGTTGATACGACTAGTTGATGTGAGACTATCTTCTCCTTTTTTTTCTCCATAACCACCATTCTATTCCACTTATAGTGCTATATCCATGGCTCACGCTCATGTATTGTGTGATGATTGAAAAAGTTTTGAAAAAGTCAGAGTATGAAACAATTGCTTGGCTTGTCATCGGGGTTGTGCATGATTTAAATACTTTGTGTGGGGAAGATGGAGCATAGCCAGACTATATGATTTTGTAGGGATAACTTTCTTTGGCCATGTTATTTTG
Source organism: Triticum aestivum (assembly GCF_018294505.1). NCBI lineage: Eukaryota > Viridiplantae > Streptophyta > Magnoliopsida > Poales > Poaceae > Triticum > Triticum aestivum. The sequence continues at coordinate 86,599,866 of NC_057800.1, forward strand.
AGAAGACATATTTTCTTTGTTAGTATGCTTGAAGTATTATTATTTTCTACGTCAATATAAACTTTTGTCTTGAATCTTTCTAATCTAAATATTCATACCACAATTAAGAAGATTTGCATTGAAATTATGCCAAGTAGCACTCCGCATCAAAAATTCTCTTTTTATCATTTACCTACTCGAGGACGAGCATGAATTAAGCTTGGGGATGGCTGATACGTCTCCAACGTATCTATAATTTTTTATTGCTCCATGCTATATTATCTACTGTTTTGGACTATATTGGGCTTTATTTTCCACTTTTATATTATTTTTGGGACTAACCTATTAACCGGAGGCCCAGCCCAGAATTGCTGTTTTTTTGCCTATTTCACTATTTCGGATAAACAGAATATCAAACGGAGTCCAAACGGAATAAAATCTTCGGAAACGTGATTTTCTCACCGAACGTGATCCAGGAGACTTGGACCCTACTGCAAGGGATCAAAGAGGTGGTCTCCCTTGGTGCTCCACTGACGTACTCCTTCCTCCTATATATACACATGTACCCCCAAACGATCAGAACAGGAGCCAAAACCCTAATTCCACCGCCACAACTTTCTGTATCCATGAGATCCCATCTTGGGGCCTATTCCGGAGCTCCGCCGGAAGAGGGCCGTCATCACGAAGGGCTTCTACATCATCCTAGCCCCTCCGATGAAGTGTGAGTAGTTTACCTCAGACCTTCGGGTCCATAGTTAGTAGCTAGATGGCTTTTTCTCTCTCTTTGAATCTCAATACAAAGTTCTCCCCCTCTCTTGTGGAGATCTATTCAATGTAATCTTCTTTTTGCGGTGTGTTTGTTGAGATCGATGAATTGTGGGTTTATGATCAAGTCTATCTATGAATAATATTTGAATCTTTTCTGAATTCTTTTATGCATATTTGGTTATCTTTGCAAGTCTCTTCGAATTATCCGTTTGGTTTGGCCAACTAGATTGGTAGTTCTTGCCATGGGAGAAGTGCTTAGCTTTGGGTTCGATCTTGTGGTGTCCTTACCCAGTGACAGAAGGGGCAGCAAGCCACGTATTGTATCGTTGCCATCGAGGATAACAAGATGGGGTTTATTTCATATTGCATGAATTTATCTCTCTACATCATGTCATCTTGCTTAAAGCGTTACTCTGTTTTTAACTTAATACTCTAGATGCATGCTGGATAGCGGTCGATGAGTGGAGTAATAGTAGTAGATGCAGAATCATTTCGATCTACTTGTCACGGACATGATGCCTATATACATGATCATGCCTAGATATTCTCATAATTATGCACAATTCTATCATTTGCTCAACAGTAATTTGTTCACCCACCGTAGAATACTTATGCTCTTGAGAGAAGCCACTAGTGAAACCTATGGCCCCCGGGTCTATTCTCATCATATCAATCTCTATCACTTTTATATTGTTTTTCTATTTACTTTTTACTTTGCATCTTTATATAAAAAATACCAAAAATATTTTATCTATCAGATCTCACTCTCGTAAGTGACCGTGAAGGGATTGACAACCCCTAATCGCGTTGGTTGCGAGTAGCTATCGCTTTGTGCAGGTACGAGGGACTTGAGCATGGGCTCCTACTGGATTGATACATTGGTTCTCAAAAACTGAGGGAAATACTTACGCTACTCTGCTGCATCATCCCTTCCTCTTTGGGGAAAACCAACGCAAGCTCAAGACGTAGCAAATACTGATTCTTTTTGCAGAAGATTAACAAACAAATTTCTTAGGTTGTCCTAATTTTTCAAAAAAAATTGAGTTACAGAAGTATTTGAGAGTTACAGATTACTACAGACTGTTCTGGTTTTGACAGATTCTATTTTCGATGCATAGTTTGCTTGTTTTCTAGTTTCTATGGCTTATATTGCTTAATATAAAATGTAGAAATGATAGGTTACAGTAGGCATCATGTGAGAAAAACTATGAATCTTGTCTTCACAGTACCTAAGTGGTGATTTGCTTTATTATACTAACGAAGCTTACGAGTTTTCTGTTAAGTTTTGTGTTGTGAAGTTTTCAAGTTTTGGGTAAAGATTCGATGGACTACGGAATAAGGAGTGGCAAGAGCCTAAGCTTGAGGATGCCCAAGGCACCCCAAGGTAATATTCAAGGACAACCAAGCATCTAAGCTTGGGGATGCCCCGGTTGGCATCCCCTCTTTCGTCTTCGTTTATCGGTAACTTTACTTGGAGCTATATTTTTATTCACAACATGATATGCGTTTTGCTTGGAGCGTCATTTTATTTTATTAGGATTTGCTTGCTATTTGAATAAAATATTAAGATCTGAAATACTTAAATGAGAGAGAGTCCTCACATAGCTAAATAATTATTTGAGTACTCATTGATCTTCACTTATATCTTTTGGAGTAGTTTGCCATTTACTCACGTGCTTCACTTATATCCCATGAGTAAATGGTTGAATGAATTGAATATCATAAATCTAAATTTATATAAGTTTCATATGCTTATCCCATGGGGAGTAATGACTTCAAATATAAGAAGTAGAGGTAGTAAATTTGTTGAAAGTTAGAAAACATAGTATTGGTCACTTGAACAATGCACGCAAGAATATTGAAGGAAGAGAGGTTTCACATATAAATATACTATCTTGGACATCTGTAACATCCCAAATTTCCAATTTGGAATGTTATACATAGGTCATCATATGCATATCATATTTAATTTGAATTTGGCTTTGTGATCCCAAAATCCTAAGCAACTAAAGGACCCACGGAGAGAGTTGGGGATTTTATTGTTTTCATATTTGAATTTTCTCAAATATTGAAAAGTGGATCATTTTGGTTTTAATTACTTCTCCCCAAATAATTCTTCTGATATTAAAAACATATGAGAGGAGATAATATGACTTCCCCAAAAATAAATGAAATATTGGAGGAAAATTATTAAAATCAAATAAATTTTTTTTGGATTTTATTGCTATTTTATTTGAGTTAGAAAAAATATGCATTTTCAAAATTGTAGGCCAAAAAAATGTTCACTAAGTTCTAAATATTTTATTTTGACGGTGAAAATTTGTTTTGGCATTTTTATATTTTTATTTACTTTATTTAGGATTTTTCTCGACGGAATCGTTTAAAAAAAAGTTCCGGACCGAACTGGGCCGAAGGCCCAGCCGGCCCAGCGCAGCGCCGCCGCCTTCCCTCTCGCCCGCATGCCCGAGCCAGACTCCGGGTTGCCCCCGCCGCCGTAGCCTGCCCCTTCCCCAAGACGGCCCCGCCCCTCCCCCTCTTATATAGCACCGCCGCCGCC
>NC_057800.1:86603607-86613270 GCF_018294505.1 Triticum aestivum
CCCGCCACCTCGCCGAGCTTCTCCGCCCGCCGGAAAGCCGCCGCCCGCCCGCCGGATCTCGCCGGAAACCGCTGCCGTTGCCCGCTCGTTGACCGGTCGGTTTTTCTTCGGTTAACCCCGGTTTTTATAGTTTCGCGGTTATTTTCTTAGATCAGTTTTTGTCGATTTATTTATTTAGCCGACATTCGTCCATTCGTTCGTTTTAACGAATGTTGTTCGCCGGTTAGGTTCAGATAGCAAACGTTCGTTCGTTAGTCTTTTCTTTTTATTTTATTTTCGGCCAGGGACCTGTCCGCGATTATTTTAATCGTAGATTAGCCCCTGATCTTCAAACCCTCCCCTTTTCTTAACCTTTGTCCAAATACAGTGAAACCAATGCCAAAATCTTCGTTTCGAAACCCTCTTTCTGTTTAATCAACTTGAACAAGGTTTTGACAAATTTAAAATTTGGTTTCAAGCAGATTTGTCTTCGAAGTTCCTTTGACCGTATGTTCAGCTCCGTATCTCTATTTTGATCGATTATTTTTGCAAATCGAACCTCTTCAGTTGAACTTTCAGTTTGGATCTTCTTATTTGAAGTTTTCCCCTTGCATCTGTGCTTGAGTGCTTATGTATGCTATTGTTCGTTTGCGCTAGAATTCCCGGAGTGCGCAGCGTGCTACTACGGGTCACTAGGTTTTGCGGATCATCAGCAAGGCAAGTAACACTTTGATCATACCCCTTTATTATGTAGCTTTTATGCATTAGTTACAACCCTCAAACATTGCATGAGTAGGATCTCTTAACATGTGGGTTTTGGGAAGTAGATGATGAGGTAGAACCTATTACCCTTTTTATTATCAAACCCCTGGGAGTTACTTCTATGTTATGCTATCTATTGCCATTCTATGCTCGTAGACGTGGATTGGGTTTGAGTGTATCCATGACAGATGTGAGATTATTAATTAATGGTTTACTTAAGGTGTCTACTTAAACACACATCTGGGTGGATTGGTTGCGGGCATCTGGGGATATACCAGTGCTGTCCTTTTTGGTTCGCCACCCAGGCTCAAAGGGATCATAAGATTATTCATGCTAGAAACTTCTGTGTGCAGCGACAAGCCATTATGGGCTCTGGCATAGTTGAGTAAGTTGTGGGAAACCTTTCCATGATGGGCTAGCAGATGTAGGGGATTCTAGGTGTACCGGCCTATCTATCGGTTAAGGGGACCTCTTCGGGAAGACTGTGTCTCGGTCATCCATTTCTCAAACAACATGCAGTGCGACAAATACAACGGAGGAGATCTAGTCTTGTGGGGAAAAGTGCGCAAACCTCTGCAGAGTGTACAAAATAATCATGGTTAGCCGTGTCCCGGTTATGGACATTTTGAGTATCTGGTTCTTGGATTATCATGTGGATCTCATCACCCTAAATTAATTTGTTGGGATGTTAATTACTTTTAATCGGGATTGAGATGGGGTTTTACCATTCTCAATATTTTTCAACTACCATCATAGTTAAATAAAATATATTCCTTTGTTGTAGGAAAAAATGGCTTTTCGCAAAAACATTATAACCATAGAGCCTCCATGATACGTCCATTTTGCATCATGCTTTTATATCGATATTTATTGCATTATGGGCTGTTATTTCACTTTATGTCACAATACTTATGGCTATTCTCTCTTATTTTACAAGGTTTATATAAGGAGGGAGAATACCGACAGCTGGAATTCTGGGCTGGAAAAGGAGCAAATATTAGAGACCTATTCTACACAACTCCAAAAGTCCCGAAACTCCACGGAACATCTTAAAACAAATAAAGAAAATTCCTCGCCAAAGATGAAGGCCAGGGGGCCCACACCCTGCTCACGAGGGTGGGGGCGTGCCCCCCTACCTCGTGGGCCCCCTGGTGGCTCTCCGATGTCCATCTTCTCCTATATGAAGTCTTTCGATGAGAAAAAATAAGAAGGAACTTTTCAGGACGAGACTCCGCCGCCACTAGGCGGAACCTTGGCAGAACCAATCTAGAGCTCTGGCAGAGCTGTTCTGCTGGGTATACTTCCCTCCGGGAGGGGGAAATCATCACCTTCGTCATCACCAACGCTCCTCTCATCAGGAGAGGGCAATCTCCATCAACATCTTCACCAGCACCATCTCATCTCCAAACCCTAGTTCATCTCTTGAATCCAATTCTTGTCTCAAAGTCCAGGATTGGTGCTAGTAGGTTGCTAGTAGTGTTGATTACTCCTTGTAGTTGATGCTAGTTGGTTTATTTGGTGGAAGATCATATGTTCAGATCCTATATGCATATTATTACCCCTCTGATTATGAACATGAATATGCTTTGTGAGTAATTACGTTTGTTCCTGAGGACAAGGGAGAAGTCTTGCTATGAGTAGTCATGTGAATTTGGTATTCGTTTGATATTTTGATAAGATGTATGTTGTCTAGCCTCTAGTGGTGTTATGTGAACGTCGACTACATAACACTTCACCATTACTTGGGCCTAGAGGAAGGCATTGGGAAGTAATAAGTAGATGATGGGTTGCTAGAGTGACAGAAGCTTAAACCCTAGTTTATGCGTTTCTTCGTAAGGGGTTGATTTGGATCCACATGTTTCATGCTATGGTTAGGTTTACCTTAATACTTTTGTTGTAGTTGCGGATGCTTGCAATAGGGGTTAATCATAAGTGGGATGCTTCTTCAAGTAAGAACAGCACCCAAGCACCGGTCCACCCACATATCAAATTATCAAAGTATCGAACGTGAATCATATGAACGTGATGAAAACTAGCTTGACGATATTCCCATGTGTCCTCGGGAGTGCTTTTCCTATTACAAGAGTTTGTTCCGGCTTGTCCTTTGCTACAAAAGGATTGGGCCACCTTGCTGCACTTTATTTACTTTTGTTACTTGTTGCTCGCTACAATTTGTCTTATCACAAAACTATGTGTTACCACTTATTTCAGTACTTGTAGAGAATACCTTGCTGAAAACCGCTTATCATTTCCTTCTGCTCCTCGTTGGGTTCGACACTCTTACTTATCCAAAGGACTACGATAGATCCACTATACTTGTGGGTCATCAAGACTCTTTTCTGGAGCCATTTCCGGGGAGTGTAGCGCCTTTGGTAGGTGGAATTTGGTAAGGAAAAAAAATTATATAGTGTGCTGAAATTTACTGTCACTTGTTACTATGGGAAGTAATTCTCTGAGGGGCTTGTTCGGGGTATCTTCACCCTGTCCAGTAGAGCAAAGAGTTGCTCCTCAACCTACTGAACCTATTGAAAATGAAACTCCTTTTGAATTTCCTTCGGGTATGATGGAAAAACTGCTAGCTAACCCTTTTACAGGAGATGGAACAAAGCATCCTGATGAGCACTTAATATATGTGGATGAAGTTTGTGGATTATTTAAGCTTGCAGGTATACCCGATAATGTTGCTAAGAAGAAGGTCGTCCCTTTATCGTTGAAGGGAGACACATTGATATGGTATAGGCTATGTGATGATATGAGATCATGGGACTATAAAAGATTGAAGTTGGAATTTCATCAAAATTATTACCCTATGCATCTTGTTCATCGTGATCGCAATTATATATATAATTTCTGGCCTCGCGAAGGAGAAAGCATCGCTCAAGCTTGGGGGAGGCTTAAATCAATGTTATATTCATGCCCCAATCATGAGCTCTCAAGAGAAATGATTATTCAAAATTTATATGCTCGGCTTTCTGATAACAATCGCACCATGCTCGATACTTCTTGTGCTGGCTCTTTTATGATGAAGACTATTGAATTCAGATGGAATTTATTGGATAGAATTAAACGCAACTTTGAAGATTGGGACCTCGACAAAGGTAAGGACTCAGGTATGACACCTAAGTTTGATTGTGTTAAATCTTTTATGGACACCGATATTTTCCGTAAGTTTAGCACTAAATATGGACTTGACTCTAAGATAGTGGCTTCTTTCTGTGAATCTTTTGCTACTTATGTTGATCTCCCTAAGGAGAAGTGGTTTAAATATCATCCTCCCATAGAAGTAAAAGTAGCTACACCTATTAAAGTTGAAGAAAAGACTGTCACTTATAATGATCCTATTGTTCCTACTTCTTATGTTGAGAAACCACCTTTCCCTGTTAGAGTAAAGGATCATGCTAAAGCTTCAACTGTTGTTCGTAAAAGCAATATTAGAAATTATACACCTCCTGAGCAAGTTAAATTAGAACCTAATATTGCTATTGTTAAAGATCTCTTGTCTGATAATATTGATGGGCATGTTATTCAGTTCAAAGGTGAAACTGCTAGAATTGCTAAACCTTGTGCTAAAGATAAACATAGACCTGTGGTAGGCATGCCTGTTATTTCTGTTAAAATAGGAGATCATTATTATCATGGCTTATGTGATATGGGTGAGAGTGCTAGTGTTATACCGCATACTTTATACGAAGAAATTAAGAATGAAACTGCACCTGCTGAGTTAGAAGGTATTAATGTCACAATTAAACTTGCCAATAGAGATACTATTTCACCAATTGGAATTGTTAGAGATGTTGAAGTCTTGTGTGGGAAAACTAAATATCCTGCTGATTTTCTTGTTCTTACTTCTCCGCAAGATAGCTTTTGTCCCATTATATTTGGTAGACCCTTCTTGAACACTGTGAATGCTAGGATAGATTGCAAAAAGAAAGTTGTTACTATTGGCTTGGATGATATGGTTCATGAGTTTAATTTCTCTAAATTTAGTAAACAACATCGTGAGGAAGAATTACCTAGTAAGGATGAAATTATTGGTCTTGCTTCTATTGCCGTACCTCCAAGTGATCCTTTAGAACACTATTTGCTAGACCATGAAAATGATATGTTCATGAATGAAAGAAGGGAAATAGATGAAGTATTCTTTAAACAGGAACCTATTCTGCAACACAACTTGCCTGTTGAAATTTTAGGGGATCCTCCTCCACCCAAGGGTGATCCCGTGTTTGAGCTTAAACCGTTGCCTGATAATCTTAAATATGCTTATCTTGATGAAAAGAAGATATATCCTGTTATTATTAGTGCTAACCTTTCAGAGCATGAAGAAGAAAGATTATTGAAAACTCTAAAGAAGCATCGTGCTGCTATTGGATATACTCTTGATGATCTTAAGGGCATTAGTCCCACTCTATGTCAACATAAAATAAATTTGGAAGCAGATGCCAAACCAGTTCGTGATCCTCAACGACGTCTGAATCCTAAAATGAAAGAAGTGGTAAGAAAAGAAATACTAAAGCTTCTGGAGGCAGGTATAATCTATCCCGTTGCTGATAATGAGTGGGTAAGTCCTGTCCATTGTGTCCCTAAGAAGGGAGGTATTATTGTTGTTCCTAATGATAAAGATGAATTGATTCCACACAAAATTATCGCAGGTTATAGGATGGTAATTGATTTGCGCAAATTAAATAAAGCTACTAAGAAAGATCATTACCCCTTACCTTTTATTGATCAAATGCTAGAAAGATTATGCAAACATACACACTATTGCTTTCTAGATGGTTATTTTGGTTTCTCTCAAATACCTGTGTCGGCTAGAGATCAATCAAAGACTACTTTTACATGCCCTTTTGGTACTTTTGCTTATAGACGTATGCCTTTTGGTTTATGTAATGCACCTGCTACCTTTCAAAGATGCATGATGGCTATATTCTCTGACTTTTGTGAAAAGATTTGCGAGGTTTTCATGGATGATTTTTCCGTCTATGGTTCCTCTTTTGATTATTGCTTGAGCAATCTTGATTGAGTTTTCCAGAGATGTGAAGAAACTAATCTTGTCTTGAATTGGAAAAAGTGCCACTTTATGGTTAATGAAGGTATTGTCTTGGGGCATAAAATTTCTGAAAGAGGTATTGAAGTTGATAAAGCCAAGGTCGATGCTATTGAAAAGATGCCATGTCCCAAGGACATCAAAAGTATAAGAAGTTTCCTTGGTCACGCTGGATTTTATAGGAGGTTCATTAAGGACTTCTCAAAAATTTCTCAGCCTCTCACTAATTTATTGCAAAAAGATATACCATTTGTCTTTGATGATGATTGTGTAGAAGCATTTGAAATACTTAAGAAAGCATTAGTCTCTGCACCTGTTGTTCAGCCACCTGATTGGAATTTACCCTTTGAAATTATGTGTGATGCTAGTGATTATGCTGTAGGTGCTGTTCTAGGGCAAAGAGTTGATAAGAAATTAAATGTTATTCATTATGCTAGTAAGACTGTAGACAATGCTCAAAGAAATTATGCTACTACTGAAAAAGAGCTTTTAGCAGTTGTATTTGCTTGTGATAAGTTCATATCTTATATTGTTGATTCTAAAGTAACTATTCAAACTGATCATGCTGCTATTAAATATCTTATGGAAAAGAAAGATGCTAAACCTAGACTTATTAGATGGGTTCTCTTGCTACAAGAATTTGATTTGCATATTGTTGATAGAAAGGGAGTTGAGAACCCCGTTGCAGACAACTTGTCTAGGTTAGAAAATATTCTTGATGACCCACTACCTATTAATGATAGCTTTCCTGATGAACAATTAAATGTTATAAGTACTTCTCGTAGTACTCCATGGTATTCTGATTATGCTAATTATATTGTTGCTAAGTTTATACCACCTAGCTTCACATACCAGCAAAAGAAAAAGTTTTTCTATGATTTAAGACATTACTTTTGGGATTACCCACATCTTTATAAAGAAGGAGTAGATGGTGTTATTAGACGATGTGTACCTGAGCATGAACAGGAACAGATCCTACGCAAGTGTCATTCCGAGGCTTATGGAGGACACCACGCTGGAGATAGAACTGCACATAAGGTATTGCAATCTGGTTTTTATTGGCCTACTCTCTTCAAGGATGCCCGTAAGTTTGTCTTGTCTTATGATGAATGTCAAAGAATTGTTAATATTAGTAGACGTCAAGAAATGCCTATGAATTATTCTCTTGTTATTGAACAGTTTGATGTTTGGGGATTTGATTATATGGGACCTTTTCCTGCCTCTAATGGATACACACATATTTTAATTGCTGTTGATTACGTTACTAAGTGGGTAGAAGCTATTCCAACTAGTAGTGCTAATCATAACACTTCTATTAAAATGCTTAAAGAAGTTATTTTTTTGAGGTTTGGAGTCCCTAGATATTTAGTGACTGATGGTGGTTCACACTTCATTCATGGTGCTTTCCGTAAAATGCTTGCTAAATATGATGTTAATCATAGAATTGCATCTCCTTATCACCCTCAGTCTAGTGGTCAAGTAGAGTTGAGCAATAGAGAGCTCAAATTAATTTTGCAAAAGACTGTTAATAGGTCTACAAAGAATTGGTCCAAGAAACTTGATGATGCATTATGGGCTTATAGGACTGCATACAAAAATCCTATGGGTATGTCTTCGTACAAAATGGTTTATGGAAAAGCATGTCACTTACCTCTCGAACTAGAACATAAGGCGTATTGGGCTATTAGAGAGCTCAACTATGATTTTAAACTTGCCGGTGAGAAGAGGTTATTTGATATTAGCTCACTTGATGAATGGAGAACCCAAGCTTATGAAAATGCCAAGTTGTTTACAGAAAAAGTTAAAAGATGGCATGACAAAAGGATACAAAAGCGTGAGTTTAATGTAGGTGATTATGTATTGCTATACAACTCTCGTTTAAGATTTTTTGCAGGAAAACTTCTCTCTAAATGGGAAGGCCCCTATGTTATCAAAGAGGTCTATCGTTCTGGTGCCATAAAAATCAACAACTTTGAAGGCACAAATCCGAAGGTGGTAAACGGTAAAAGAATTAAACATTATATCTCAGGTAATCCCATAAATGTTGAAACCAATATTATTGAAACCGTAACCCCGGAGGAATACATAAGGGACACTTTCCGGAACATTTCAGACCCCGAAAAGGAATAGGTATGTGGTACAGTAAGTAAACCGACTCCAAAACAATTTTTAAGGCAATATTTCTCCGTTTTGGAATACTTAGAAAAATAGAAAAATAAGCAGCAGTCCGAGAAGGACACGAGGGTGGTGGGCGCCCCCCCTACCTCGTGAGCACCTCGTGTGCCTTCCGGACTCCGTTTTCTTGCACGATACGTATTTTGGTCAGTAAAAATTCGTTATATATTCTCTCGAAGGTTTTGACTCCCGTATCACGCAAACCTCCTCTGTTCTTGTTTCGAGCTGTTTTCCGTCAGGGTTTTCCAGGCTAGGCATCATGTCGTATCCCTCCTCCAACAATGGTGACAACGATGCTTGGCTAATGAAGATAGATCTGAAGAGGGAAGAACCCACGTGGGTCAACAAGGATGAAAGGATCAAGAAGGCCACGGAGGATCAAGCTCCAGCAGCAAAAGACATCCTTCAAATTGATCATAACCTTCTTACCCCAACTAAGATCGAAGCTTTCAAGTTGATTGAGTTAGCTCGTATACAAAACAAGTATCTCACACAAGAAAATATTTTGTTGAAGGAGCATATTGTCGCACTCAAGGGAATTATTCGCAAGCTGGAGGGCCTCTTACGCTCGATGTGCGATTATCCGTCACCACCACCTTCTTCACCGACAAAGGAGATATAATCACATGGGTATGGGCACTCCCCTTGGCAATTTCCAAACTTGGGGGAGGTGCCCCGGTATCGTATCACCATCACAACTCCTATCTTTACCGTTTTTCTTAGTTCGATCCTATTAGCAGTATCTTGATCTAGTAGAATAAAGTTTATGGCATGATCTAGTTTTGAGTTTGCCTTATGATCTCTCTTTTTAATCGAGTCCGTGAGCTATATATAATAAAGATTAGTGTTGAGCCAAGGGCTTGATTATTTTGCCATGATCTTGGATGAATAAAAGAAAGAGAAAAAGAATAAAAAGAAACAAAAAGTTCATATTGATCTTATTAAGAGTAATGACTTCACATAGAAAGAGTATGATGATTAAAAGTTGTTGGGAGTTGGTAGACATAGCTTTGGCCATTGTTGCAATTAATAGTAAATAATAAGGAAAGAGATGTTTTCACATATAGATATATTATCATTGACATCTTTTATGATTGGGAGCACTCATTAAAATATGACATGCCAAAGAGTTGATGTTGGACAAGGAAGACAACGTAAGGAGTTATGTCTTTCTTATATCTGAGATACAATATGTTGTCATGGATCCTCTAACTTGTTGAGCTTGCCTTTACCCCTCATGCTAGCCAAATTCTCAGCACCAAGTAGAAATACTACTTGTGCTTCCAAATACCCTTAAACCAGTTTTGCCATGAGAGTCCACTATATTTACCTATGGATTGAGTAAGATCCTTCAATTAAGTTGTCATCGGTGCAAAGAAATAAAAATTGCTCTAAATATGTATGATTGATTGGTGTGGGAGAAATAAGCTTTATACGATCTTGTGATGTGGAAGTAATAAAAGCGATAGACTGCATAATAAAGGTTCATATCACAAGGGGCAATATAAAGTGACGTTCTTTCACATTGAGATTTTATGCATCCAACCATAAAAGCGCATGGCAACCTCTGCTTCCCTCTGCGAAGGGCCTATCCTTTATTATTATCTTCTACCTTATGCAAGAGTCATGGTGATCTTCACCTTTTCTTTTTCATTTTATCCTTTGGCAAGCTCAGCATGTTGGAAAGAACATGATATATATAT